>NC_057810.1:443507057-443807057 GCF_018294505.1 Triticum aestivum | reverse complement strand
AAATTCTTGGAGCAGGAGAACCCATCTAATGAGTCTAGGCTTAGCATCTTTCTTTTCCATAAGATATTTAATAGCAGCATGATCAGTGTGAATAGTATCTTTGGAATCAACAATATAAGGTCTAAACTTATCACATGCAAACACAACTGCTAAGAACTCTTTTTCAGTAGTAGCATAATTTCTCTGGGCAGTATCAAGAGTCTTACTAGCATACTGGATAACATTCAATTTCTTATCGACTCTTTGCCCTAGAACAACACCTACAGCATAATCACTAGCATCGCACATAATTTCGAAAGGTAAATTCCAATCAGGTGGCTGAACAATAGTTGCAGTGATCAAAGCTTTCTTAAGTGTTTCAAATGCTTCTACACAATCATCATCAAAGACAAAAGGAATATCTTTTTGCAACAAATTAGTCAGAGGCCTAGAGATTTTAGAGAAGTCCTTAATGAACCTCCTATAGAAACCGGCATGACCGAGGAAACTTCTTATACCTTTTATGTCCTTGGGACATGGCATCTTTTCAATAGCGTCAAATTTGGCTTTATCAACTTCAATACCTCTCTCAGAGATCTTGTGCCCCAAGACAATGCCTTCATTAACCATAAAGTGACACTTTTCCCAATTCAGGACGAGACTAGTGTCTTCGCATCTCTGCAAAACTCGATCAAGGTTGCTCAAACAATCATTAAAAGAGGATCCGTAGACGGAGAAGTCATCCATGAATACCTCACAAATCTTTTCACAAAAATCAGAGAATATAGCCATCATGCATCTTTGAAAGGTGGTAGGTGCATTACATAAACCAAAAGGCATACATCTATAAGCAAAAGTACCAAAATGGCAAGTAAAAGTAGTTTTAGATTGATCCTTCACTAATACAGGTATCTGAGAGAAACCAGAATAACCATCTAGAAAGCAGAAATGTGTGTGTTTGGATAGTCTTTCTAGCATTTGATCAATAAAAGGTAAAGGGTAATGATCTTTCTTAGTAGCTTTATTTAACTTACGAAAATCAATTACCATCCTATAACCTGTAATAATTCTTTGCGGGATCAATTCATCTTTATCATTAGGAACAATGGTAATACCTCCCTTTTTAGGAACACAACGGACAGGGCTTACCCATTCACTATCAGCAACGGGATAAATAATACCTGCCTCAAGGAGCTTTAGTATCTCCTTTCTTACCACTTCCTTCATCTTGGTATTTAATCGTCTTTGAGGATCTCTAACTGGTTTGGCATCGTCCTCCAATGTAATTTTGTGTTGCATAATGTGGGACTAACGCCCTTAAGCTCATCCAGAGTATATCCAATAGCTGCTCGGTGCTTCTTCAGAGTTTTCAATAATCTTTCTTCTTCTTTCTCTGAAAGGTTAGCACTAATAATAACATGATATATTTCTTTTTCATCAAGATAAGCATACTTAGGATTATTAGGTAATGGTTTGAGTTCAAACACGGTATCACCCTTGGGTGGAGGGGGGTCACCAAGAATTTCAACGGGAAGGTTATGTTTCAACACAGGTTCCTGTTTAAGGAACACTTCATCTATTTCCTCCCTTTCCTTCATAAACATGTCGTTTTCATGGTCTAGCAAATATTGTTCTAACGGATCAGTTGGAGGAACATCAATGGAAGCAAGACCAATAATTTCATCCTTACTAGGTGGTTCCCTATCACGAGGTTGTCTACTAAACTTTGTGAAATTAAACTCATGAGACATACCATCTATGCCAACAGTGACAATATTCTTTTCACAATTAATCTTAGCACTAGCTGTATTCAAGAAGGGTCTACCAAAAATAATGGGACAAAAATCATCTTGTGGGGAACCAAGAACAAGAAAATCAGCAGGGTATTTAACCTTCCCACACAAAACTTCAACATCTCTAACAATCCCAATAGGTTTAATGGTATCCCTATTAGCAAGCTTAATGGTGACACCAATGTCTTCTAATTCAACAGGTGCAATGTCGTGCATAATTTCTTTATATAGATCATAAGGTATCGCACTAGCAATAGCACCCATATCACTTAAGCCATGATAACAATGATCTCCTATTTTAACAGAAATAACAGGCATGCCTACAACAAGTCTACGTGTCTTAGTATCAAGTCTAGCAATATTGGTAGTCTCACCAAAGAAAGAAATAACATGCCCATCTAAATCCTCATCCAAGAGATCTTTAACCATAGCAATACTAGGTTCAACATTAATTTGCTCAGGAGGTGTATAAGTCCTAGTATTACTCTTACGAACAATAGTTGAAGCTTTAGCATGATCCTTTATCCTAACAGGAAAAGGAGGTTTTTCAACATAAGCAGTAGGAACAATAAGATCACTATAGGTAATAGTCTTTTCTTCGACTGTAATAGGTGCAACTACTTTCACTTCAACATGAGGATTATATTTAAACCACTTCTCTTTAGGGAGATCAACGTGAGTATCACAAGATTCACAGAAAGAAGCTACTATCTCAGAGTCAAGTCCATACTTAGTGCTAAATCCACAGAAAGCATCGGTATCCATAAAAGATTTAACACAATCGAACTTAGGTGTCATACCTGACTCCTTACCATTGTTGGAACCCCAATCTTCAGAGTTGCATTTAATTCTTTCCAATAAGTCCCATTTGAAATCAATAGTCTTCAGTATATAAGAACCAGCACAGGAAGTATCGAGCAGGTTGCGATTATCAAGAGAAAGCCGAGCATAAAAATTCTGAATAATCATTTCCCGAGAGAGCTCATGATTGGGGCATGAATATAACATTGACTTAAGACTCCCCCAAGCTTGAGCGATGCTTTCTCCTTCGCGAGGCCAGAAATTATATATGTAATTATGATCATGATGAACAAGATGCATAGAATAGAACTTCTGGTGAAATTCCAACTTCGATCGCTTATAATTCCAAGATCCCGTATCATCACATAGCCTATACTATGTCAATGCATATCCCTTCAAAGATAAAGGGAAGACCTTCCTTTTGACAACATCATTGGGAATACCTGCAAGCTTAAATAATCCACAAACTTCATCCACAAAGATAAGGTGTAAATCGGGATGCAATGTTCCATCTCTTGCAAATGGATTAGCTAGCAGTTTTTCTATCATACCCGAAGGAATCTCAAAGTAAATAATTTCATAAAGTTCAGTAGGTTGAGGAGCAACTCTTTGCTCTTCTGGTTGGGGTGAAGATACCCCAAACAAGCCCCTCAAAGGATTATTTCCATAGTGACAAGTAACAGAAAATTTCAGCACACTATATAAATGTTTCCTTACCAAGTTCCACTCACCAAAAGCGCTACACTCCCCGGCAACGGCACCAGAAAAGAGTCTTGATGACCCACAAGTGTAGGGGATCAATCGTAGTCCTTTTGATAAGTAAGAGTGTCGAACCCAACGAGGAGCAGAAGGAAATGATGAGCGGTTTTCGGTAAGGTTTTCTCTGCAAGCACTGAAATGGTAGGTGATAGATAGTTTTGTTATAAGATAAATAGTAACGAGTAACAAGTAAATAAAGTAAATAAAGTGCAGCAAGGTGGCCCAATCCTTTATGTAGCAAAGGATAAGTCTGGACAATTTCTAATAATGAGAAAGGAGATCCCGAGGACACATTGGGAATTATCGTCAAGCTAGTTTTCATCACGTTCATATGATTCACGTTCAGTACTTTGATAATTTGATATGTGGGTGGACCGGTACTTGGGTACTGCCCCAACTTGGACAAGCATCCCACTTATGATTAACCCCTATTGCAAGCATCCACAACTACAAAAGAAGTATTAAGGTAAGCCTAACCACAACATTAAACATATGGATCCATATCAGCCCCTAACGAAGCAACGCATAAACTAGGGTTTAAGCTTCTGTCACTCTAGCAACCCATCATCTACTTATTACTTCCCCATGCCTTCCTCTAGGCCCAAATAATGGTGAAGTGTCACGTAGTCAATGTTCACATAACACCACTAGAGGAAAAGACAACATACATCTCATCAAAATATCAAACGAATAACAAATTCACATGACTACTAATAGCAAGACTTCACCCATGTCCTCAGGAACAAACGTAACTACTCACAAAGCATATTCATGTTCATAATCGGAGGAGTAATAATATTCATAAAAGATCGGAACATATGATCTTCCACCAAGTAAACCAAATAACATCAACTACAAGGAGTAATCAACACTACTAGCAACCCACAGGTACCAATTTGTGGTTTTGATACAAGATTGGATACAAGAGATGAACTAGGGTTTTGAGAGGAGATGGTGCTGGTGAAGATGTTGATGGAGATTGACCCCCTACCGATGAGAGGATCATTGGTGATGACGTTGGTGATGATTTCCCCCTCCCGGAGGGAAGTGTCCCCGGCAGAACAGCTCCGCTGGAGCCCTAGATTGATTCCGCCAAGGTTCCGCCTCGTGGCGGCGGAGTTTCATCCCGTAAGCTTGCCCACGATTTTTCCAGGGTAAAAGCGATGATATAGCAGAAGATGGACACCGGAGGCCCACCAGGGGGCCCAGGAGATAGGGGGGCGCGCCCTATAGGGGGGGGCACGCCCCCTTGTCTCCTGGACAAGGTGTGGGCCCCCTGGTGTATTTCTTTTGCTCAAAAGTTCTTATTAATTCCAAAAAGTTGTTTCATGGAGTTTCAGGACTTTTGGAGTTATGCAGAATAGGTTTCCAACGTTTGCTCCTTTTCCAGCCAGAATTCCAGCTGCCGGCATTCCCCCTCTCCATGGTAAACCTTGTAAAATAAGAGAGAATATCCATAAGTATTGAGATATAATGTGTAATAACAACCCATAATGCAATAAATATTGATATAAAAGCATGATGCAAAATGGACGTATCAACCACCCCCCAAGAAGAGAAAAACCAAGAAGAGAGATCAGGCTGCTCCCACAGAGCCCCTTATAGTTGAACCCATTGCTTTTGCTCATCCTGACCCTGACAATCAAGAGCGTTTGTTTATAGTCCATGAGTCTGCTTCTGTAGAGGCTCCTGAGGCTCAAGAAGTTCCAGTCGTTGACCTCATCGCGACTGAAGACATTGGTCCTCACGACAATGTAGAAGATGATGAAGTCCTTCCTCAAATTGAGTGCCCAACGGTATCATCGCCTGTTCTCATGAACAGCGAGCTCATCAGCATTGGTCGTCCTTTGAAGCCAATCTCTCAAGATGCCTCATGGGCCGATCGCCCCCAACCAGCAACTCCAAGTCAAGATTCACCAAGTATACCCCGTCCTCCACCAGCGCAAGCCACCAATCCGTTGGTGAATGATGATAATTACATGGAGATCACACCCACGCCAAAATCGTCGCCCGTGTTTCAACAGCTTCGCAAAGGTCTCAAGCCCTCTGTCTCCATGACCACCATCACAGAAGAAGACTCAAACCAGTCTAGCTCAGTGGCACGTCAAGTGTTCCCTGACGATAATCCTTCTGTGACGGTTCCCTCGTCTGAAGCAAATGTTGCTGAAGACAATCCGACTGCATTAGTCGAACACAGACATGAAGAAGAGCATGCTTCTACTCCCCCTGTCACTCAAGAAGTTGTTCTCGAGGAGAACGTATCTGTGCCCGACCCTCCAGCTCCTCAAGTGGAGGTTGAGAATCCTGAGGCGGCCACCAACAACACCTCTGAAGCCAATGATGTTGTCATAGCTGAAGACAATGTGGCGCCTGCAGTGAACACTGTGCTTGAAGCCACTGTTGCTCCTACAACGAATGTGCAGCCTGACGCCTCTGCTGATGCCACTGCTCCTATTCCGCCACCAAGGCCCCACACCATTGAGCATGCATTCTACCAAGGCGAGCTTGTTCCTGTCAGATGGCCCATTCTGGTTCCTCCGCCTGCTCCTGGACCGCAATTTGACTATCATGTGGAGCACATGCCTCAGGTTCAGAAGCCAAAACCAAGGCTGCCAAGGTTCCCAGGAACTGCATCAGCACCAGGATCATTCAAAGTCAACAGCTTCATTGCACACAACACACCTCTTTTTATTTTGGCAAGAACCCATATTCCAAGCCAAGAATATCATCAGATCGGTTCTGGAGCTATCAGCAGCGCAGCTACTACTCCTGTATTCTATACAATCAGGAGCGCATATTTCCACATATGCGACTGGACACTGAAGCCATTGTTGGTCTGCCCTGCCTAGAAGAAGCCCTTGACTGCTTTCGTGATGCTGGCCTTCTGCAGTTTGTCACCGACAAGGAACATTGGAATGAAGAGGTTCTACTGCAATTCTATGCAACCCTCCACATTCGTGGCTACAACAGGGATACAACGACATGGGTCCTTGAGTGGATGATAGACAACGTTCATCAGGAAGCCAAGGCCTTTGATATCATTGAGCTTACCGGCCTCTCCACTCCAGGCGAACTATATGAACCTGGTTGTCAGCTTCACTGCGATGCATTGGAGAGCATCTTTCAGAAGCCAGAGCCCAACATGAGCCAGATGCTTAGTATGATGAAGCCACTGCCCCAGGATGCTGAGTATCCCAAGGAATTCCTTGTTGAATATCTAGAGTATCTGCCCCGCACTATCTATCATATCACTAGGCGAACTCTATGGCCCATCAAAGGGCATTCCTCCTAAGCAAAGCTTGAAGGTACAATGAAGAAATTGGTCTTCTACATCCTAAATGGCAAAAGCTTCAATACTCAAGATTTCTTCATTCGCCAATTTGCTGCATCTGGGTCTGACATTTTTGGTCTGAAATTCTATGCTCCTTGGATTATGCGTCTGATCAAGCTCCACTCTGCCATTGACTATCATCCCTCTGCTCGTAACCATCTCATATTTTTACCAGAGGTTGATATGTCCATTCAAGCCATTTACCCAGAGCCTGCCAAGGAAGCACTATATCTTCACAATGTAGATCGTCAGAGCTTTTCCTAGCATGTTGAAGGTATTCAAGTTGCTTCTCGTGTTTATCCACTGGCCGACAACACTCGCCCTGCATGCACTGGAGCCACTGAAAGCACCATTGCTCCAAGGCCTCGGAAGCGCTCTCGTGTGCTCAATGACCGATAGCTTCTCGCGGCCTTGCATCAAAAGCATGACAAGCATCACTACTGGATGAAGCGTCAAATGCAAAGCCTCTTGGTGGATGTTAATCGCATTCGCAATCTTGCTACCAAGAATGCCTTTGTCACTCATGAAACCTATCGGAGGTCCTGGAAGAGTCTGACATTGCTAAGTGCTGAAGCTGATCTTCAAGACGATGGCTTCACTGAGAGATTCAAGTTCGACTCCACTCCTCCAAGGAATGATGTCTTACGTCGAACCCCATCTCTTGAAGATTCAGAGTACTCCTCCTCCACAACAACTGTGAATGCCAGAGTCTTGGATGACGCAGATGATGCTACCTCACCACCTCCAACCTCAGCGCGTGTCGACATTGCACCAAGTTCTTCTGCACCACCAAACCTCAATGACGATCCGGCTGCTTCACCTACTCCTCATGGGAACGAGTAGAGCCTATGTCTTCAAACCTTTTTGGTCCTTACTGACAGAAGGGGGAGAATCATATGTTGATAGTCTTCAAGCGGGTCCTAATGGGTGGTTGATACACTTTTTCCCTAGTGCTTACAACTCTCATTTTGATACATTTGGTTCTTTGAGTTGTAACACTTAAACTTGATGGTCGTCTGCTACTTTTTCTGCTATTCTGTGTGATGCGATGATAAATTCCGCATATGCGATGAGAAATCCCGCATGAACTCATTCCACAAACGTCCATTTTTCATTATGCATGCCATTATTCCAGTATATCTGTTCATGCATGATGTATTATCTTCATATGGTGAAGAGGATCTCCACAAGTATAACCTGCCATGTGCATTTGCATTCCAACGCAAAACATTTATATGCACATCTTTAGGGGGAGCCTTTTTGCCATCTATGAAGACAATATCTTAATCCTTACAATTTCACATACTTTTATCCCCGTTGAAAACTTCAACCAGTCTGTCATCAATCACCAAAAAGGGGGAGATTTTAAGTGCATCTAGTGCCACCCCTAGTTGGTTTTGGAGTATTGACGACAAACCTGGTTGAGGGACTAATGTGTTTGTGAGAATTGCAGGATAACACATGTAGTAGTCCCTCTTTGATTCGGTTTACCTACCGGAGATGACCCCTAAAAATGTGTGAAGACATTGAAGACAATGGTGGTCTGTGAAGATATTCACATGAAATACTATGACACGAGAAGACATTGAGTGAAGACTATGGAGCACGAAGACGTAGTTGTTTCATTGTTTCCTTTTCTTCTTTGTTGAGTCATAGGAACCACCGCACTGTTAAGTGGGGTCCAAGTGAACAAAGTCAGAGTGACTGAAGTGATGCTCAAACCAAATCCTATGTCTTCGAGCGAAGACAATGAGAGCAAATCTTATCCTGTGTTGGATAAGTCAGCTTTACTTGTAGCCCAAGTCAAGCTGTCGCGTGTGTTTGAAATCTGACCGTTGCGACACATGTCAGTTCCTTAGTGACCCAGGGTCATTTCGGACAAATCCGGTCGGGTTGCCCAGTGGCTATAAATAGCCCACCCCCTACACCATAAATTGGTTGGTTGCTCAGAGTTAGTACACGGCTTTTGTCATTTGAGAGCAACCCACCGCCAAAGCTTTCGAGAGAGAATCCTTGCAAGGACCAAGCCCAAACCACCCAGAGCCCAAAGAGTGTTTGGCATCACTTAAGTCTTTCTGTCCACGTGATCTGAAGATGTTAAACTTGAGGACTGTGAATCCTCCAGCTGGTTAGGCGTCGCGTTCTGAGCATCCAAGAGCCATTGTGGATTGCCGGTGAACGAAGTCTGTGAAGGTTCGGAAGTTGACCTTGAAGACTTACCAGAGTGATCGGGCGGGGACTAAGTGTCCTTAGCTCAAGGGGAATAAGGTGAAGACGCGGTCTTCTGAGTTGAATCTCAGCCTCCCTAACCAGACATACAGTTGTCACAGCAACTGGAACTGGTCAAACAAATCCCTGTCCTTCTGAAGCCACTGGTTCTATCTCTTACCTCTCTTTACTTACAGTTTGTCTTCGTGAAGTCATTGCCTGCTTGCATTGTCTGTTTGACTTCACTGTGTGACTACCTGTTCTGATTGGCTTCATACTATCTTCCATCCTGATCTTTACTACCTAGCTGCTATTAGTCTTCGTGCTTTCACTCCATTGAATACTTGACTATGGCTTGTCTAGTGTAGTCTACCTTCTGCTGCATTCGAATAGTGTTGTTTATATTGTTTGTCTTTGAAACTCCCATGTTTTGAAGACTTTCATAAAAATCGCCTATTCATCCCCCTCTACTCGATAACTAGCCCTTTCAGAAGGTATAGACTATGGTGAGACATATGCCCCCGTTGCTAGACTTGAGTCTATTCGCATCTTACTTGTCTATGCTAATCACCATGATATCACTTTATACCAAATGGACATTCAAAGTGCTTCTCTAAATGGTGAAATTGAGGAGGAAGTTTATGTTAAACAACCTCTTGGCTTTGTTAATCCTAAGAAACCCAATCATGTTTACAAGCTTCACAAAGCTCTTTATGGTCTTAAACAAGCTCCTAAAGCATGGTATAAATGCTTGACCAAGTTCCTTATTGAAAAAGGCTTTGAGATTGGGAAAATTGATTCTACTCTTTTCACTAAAAGGGTTAATGGAGAATTATTTGTGTGCCAAATTTGTATTGATGATATTATATTTGGATCAACTAACCCTCATTTTAGTGAGAAGTTTGGGAAGCTTATGTCGGAGAAGTTTGAGATGTCTATGATGAGTGAACTCAAGTTCTTTCTTGGTTTGCAAATCAAGCAAACTAAGGAAGGCACCTTCATCTCTCAAACGAAGTACACCAAAGACTTGTTCAAGAAGTTCAATATGCAAGAATGCAAATGTATGAGTACACCCATGCCTACTAGTGGACATCTTGACTTGACCAAAGATGGTGAACCCATTGATCAAAAGGTTTATCGCTCTACCATTGGTTCATTATTATATCTATGTGCCTCTCGTCCCGATATCATGCTAAGTGTGTGCATGTGTGCACGATATCAAGCGGTAACTAAAGAGTGTCATCTTAAGGCCGTGAAAAGGATAGTGAGATACTTAATTCATACACCAAACTTTGGCATTTGGTATCCAAAAAGGGCCACTTTTAATCTTGTTGGCTACTCCGTTTGGGCTATGTCGGAGACAAGGTTGATAGAAAGTCCACTTCAGGTACTTGTCAATTTCTTGGTAGATCTCTTGTGTCTTGGTCCTCCAAGAAACAAAACTCGGTATCCTTATCCACCGCCGAAGCGGAATACATTGCCGTTGGTTCATGTTGTGCACACTTATCCCAAGAATCAATACTATTTTGCGGCAAAGATAAAAACCAAGTTTTAGCATGATCTTATAGTGAGAACGGAAATAATTTCAATTTGACAATATCATTATCTAGACCTTTTTTCTTTTGCATATCAGACAATTTAACGAAAGTATTAAGATGGGATGCAACATCTTCCTTAGGACTACCAGGAATTGTTCTTTCATAATAATATTTAGCAATGCACCATTAATATCACATGACTCCGCACTAGTGGCGAGAGGAGCAATTGGATTACTAATAAAATCATTATTATTAGTATTCGAGAAGTCACATGACTTGGTATTTTCTTGAGCCATAGCGACAAAGCAAGCAAGCAAACAAGCAAATGAAAATATTTTGTGTTTTTTTAAAATTGTTTTAGAAGTGGGGGAGATGAAAATGAGAGGCAAATGACAAATGAAAGTAAGAATAGGTAGATGATACTTTATGAGAAGGTACTTGATAGGTTTTGGTGATGTCTCCCCGGCAACGGCGCTAGAAATTATTCTTGTTACTTGTGAGTTGCATTGGGATTTCCTCGAAGAGGAGAGAATGATGGAGTACAATACAGTAGAGGTAAGTATTTCCCTCA
This sequence comes from Triticum aestivum, assembly GCF_018294505.1. Classification (NCBI taxonomy): domain Eukaryota; kingdom Viridiplantae; phylum Streptophyta; class Magnoliopsida; order Poales; family Poaceae; genus Triticum; species Triticum aestivum. Next base: position 443,796,077 of record NC_057810.1, on the reverse strand, counting down.
GTTAAGAACCAAGGTTATCAATCGAGTAGGAGAACCGCGTTAAACTTCATTAGCAGCACCTACACACAAAAGAGCAAATACTTGCACCCAACGCGGTCAAGGGGGTTGTCAATCCCCTTGGCGGTTATTTGCAAGGACCAAATCTGATAGTGATAGATAGATAAATAAAACACAAAATAAAATAACGACAAATAAACTGCAACAAGGTATTTTTGGATTTATTATATGATAAAACTAGACCCGGGGGTCATAGTTTTCACTAGAGGATTCTCTCTCGAACAAAAACCATATGGTGGGTAAACAAATTACTTTTGGGCAATTGATAGAAAAGCGCATAGTTATGACGATATTCAAGGCAATGATCATGTATATTGGCATCTTGTCCGAAACAAGTAGACTGACTCCTGCTTGCATCTACTACTATTACTCCACCCATCGCCCTCTATCCGCATGCATCTAGAGTATTAAGTTTATGAAAAATGGAGTAGCGCCTTAAGCAATATGACATGTTGTAGACAAAGTAAATCCAGTCAATATGAATAAACCCCATTGTTTTCCCCTTAATGGCAACAATACAAATATGTGTCTTTTCCCCTTTTTCACTGGGATATAGAGCACCCCAAGATTGAACCCATTACAAAGCACCTCTTCCATTGCAAGATAAATCAATCTAGTTGGCGAAACCAAACAGATAGATCGGAGAGAAATACAAAGCTATAATAATCATGCATAAAAGAATTCAGAGAAGACTCAATTAATATTCATGAGTAATCTGATCATAAACCCAATATTCAATGGATCCCAACAAACACACCTCAAAAGAAGATTACATCGAGTAAATCTCCAAGAACATCGAGGAGAACATTGTATTGAAGATAAAAGAGAGATAAGAAGCCATCTAGCTACTGGCTATGGACCCGTAGGTCAGTGGTAAACTACTCACACATCATCGAAAGGGCAACAAGATTGGTCTAGAAGCCCTCTGTGATCGATTTCCCCTCTGGCAGAGTACCGGAAAAGGCCTCCAGATGTGACCGCGGAAGAACAGAAACTTGCGGCGGCGGAAAAAGTATTTTGGGTGGCCCTCTATTGGTTTCTTAGTTTTAGAGAATTTATAGAGGTGAAATTAGGTCAGACGGAACCATGAGGGGCCCACAAGGCATCAGGGCGCGCCTACCCCCCTGTGTGTGCCCTGTTGCCTTGCCATCTCCTCGTTCGCCTTCTGGTCTCCTCCCAAAGTTTCTAGGTTCTCTCTTGTTTGGAAAAAATATTAAAAAGTTTCATAGTGTTTGGACATCGTTTGGTACTGGTTTCCTAGAACACCAAAAACAGGCAAAAAAACAACGGACACTTGGCACTAGTTTAATAGGTTAGTCCCAAAAAATGATATATAACTGCATGTAAATCATCCAAGATTGATACTATAATAGCATGGAACAACAAAAAATTATAGGTACGTTGGGGACGTATCAGGGAGGGGGCACGGCCACCCCCTGGCCATGCCACCTGGGCTTGTGGGAGCCCTGTGCACTTCCTTGGCTCTGGTTTCTTCTCATATTCTTGTCCTGCAAGATAGAAGTTTATTTTATATATCTCGAGATGTTCTGACCCCCGTATTGCAAGTTTTCTTCATGTTCTTGTTTCGAGCTGCTTTCTATTAGAGTTTCGAGGTCTAAGCCACCATCTCATCTCAAGATTCGGATCGTGAGAGCTATGTTGCCTATTTCACCTCAACCTCCAAACCCTATGATGAGGTTGATAACTATGAGTGGCCAACGAAGGAGGAGGAATCTAATCTAGAAGGCAATGAAGATTGCAGTCAGGACGAGGATGAGGAAGAAGATGTTCTTCTACCTCTCCTGAAAGACACGGAGGCGATCGAGTTGAAGAAGTCAAGCATGTCCACTTCATCTAGAGGAACTAATGTCCCAAACAATTCTATTCATTGTGTGCATGGGAACATGCTCCCAACTCCATATCATGATCTCCCTTCGGCCACTACAAACGTATTGTGGGCCACCGATGAGATGTGTGCCCAGAACAAGGCGCTCACACAAGAAGTTATTACACTTGAGAAACATAACCATGTTCTTCATAGGATCATCGCTAAGCTAAGTTCGCTATCATCAAAGGAAAATGGCAAGTGTGCCCCTTCTTCACCACCATCACCAAAGAAGGGGAGTTTGAGTATTTGGGTATGGGCATCACCCTTGTCTTGTTCCAAGCTTGGGGAGGTGCCCAAGTATCGTATCACCGCCACCTTTTACCATAATTATCTTTATTAGTTCAATATTTAGTTATCCTATGATTTATAAAAAGTATTAGTATGTAGTAGTTTGTAAGTGTTTGTTTTGTCCCCGTGCTATCAATGTAACCGTGCGTGAGAGTTTCTATAAGAAAGATTAGTACGAGTATCTTTTCCTTTTTATTGTCATGCATCTCATCATTGCAAAATAAATCGCATATGCTTATCTCATGGGAAGTAGTGACTTCACATGGGGTGTAGAAAATAGAATGTATTGGAATTTAACAAGCATGGCTTTGGTCATTCAACCAATTCATGAAGGAATAGTACAAGGAAGAGACATTTCACATGCAAATATACTATATTGGACATATTTTATGATTGTCAACCCTCATTAAATATTTTCACACTTGATCAAATAGTTGACATTGGACAAGGAAGACAACATAATGACTTGTGTTCGGTATATTTGCATAGAAGTTATATTTTCATGGACCCAGCGACATGTGGTGTTTGCTTATAATCTTTGCTATCCAAAAACATGTGTGCTAACTAGAGATACTACTTGTGCATCCAAAAGACCCTTAAACTAGTTTCTTTCCACGAGAGTCCACCATAACTACCTAAGGATTGAGCAAGGTCCTTCAAGTAAGTTGCCTTTTGTGCATGCAATAAAAATTTCACTAACTATGTATGATCTTTTATTGGAAGGGAATAAGCTTTGTACGAACTTATGATGGTGGAGTAATAAAAGCAACAAACAGCTCAATAAAGGTCACTATCGTAAGGGGCGATATAAAGTGACATTCCTTTGCATTAAGAGCTCGCACACCCAACTTAAAATCTCTTGACAACCTCTACTTCCCTATGCAAAGGGCCTATATTTTACCATTTTTTTAAATCTTTACTTCTATGCATGATTCAAAAGTCTTTCCTCCATTCCAATCTCAAATACTCTCCACTTGGCAAACATCATGTGGTGGGGAAAGACCCAGGAACATATATCCAGTTGAGTATATATGATTACGAGTTATTATTATTGACAAGTATACCTGAAGTAAATTAGTTGGGAGGTGTGAAAGCAAAAGTGATCCCTGTGTGATTCTGGTATATTTTAGACAAGTTCAACAGTGGAGTGGCAAGGACAAGAGGATGTGGAACCATTCATATTGCTAAGGATATGGATTGGCAAAAGCTCAAGACCCTACCTTTCTATTTAAGTGATCCAAGATCACATTGAGTCCATAGGAAAGCCTACTATTAAAAGGGGATGAGGTATTGTTGAATGGTCTACTTGCTCAAAGTGCTTAGTGATATTGCTCCAAAACCCTCAACCACTTTCTCCATCCAAATATGTCAAAACCCAAAACTCCAACTTGGCCCCACCAATTATTTCTGTCCAGAGCCACCGAGTTCATTGTGACATAGCCACTTCTAGAAACCCTAACAGTTCGGTCACACCGATATGGATCTCAGTCCCACTGAGATGGCCTTGCCAGTGCTCTCTGACTTGTTGCATTCATTTCGGTCTCACCGAGTTGCTGTGATTGGTCCCACCGAGTTAGACTGACAGATTCTATGTTGCCCATTTCACTCACTTCAGTCCCACCGAGATGAAGTTTGCCCTAAATCCTAGCACATAGGTCCTACCGAGATTCCTAACATTCATATTTTTGAACAGATCGGTGCCATCGAGTTTCCTAATCGGTGCTGCCGAGATGAGTGAAAAGTGTGTAACGGTTGGATTTTGTGTGCAGGCTATATATACCCCTCCATCCCTTCTTCCTCATTGAGGAGAGCCATCAGAACGTGCCTACACTTACACCATTCATTTTCTGAGAGAGAACCACCTACTCATGTGTTGAGATCAAGAGATTCCATTCCAACCATTTGAACCTTGATTTCTAGCCTTTCCCAAGTTGCTTTCCACTCAAATCCCTCTTCCACCATAGCCAAATCTGTGAGAGAGAGTTGAGTGTTGAGCAGACTATCATTTCATGCACAAGAGCAAGGAGTTCATCATCAACACACCGTATATTATCTTTTGGAGAGTGGTGTCTCTTAGATTGGTTAGGTGTCTGTAACACCCTGAGAATCATGCTACAGTAATCCCCCCCTAATGGTGACCATGTCATCATGATTACTATACAATTTGCCACTTGTCCAAAAATCAAAGTCAATTTCAAATTTAAATTGCAAGTCAAAAATAATATTTCTTTAGACAGCTAAAGAAAAATGTTGTACTACTCTATAACTCCCCCTGATCAATTGTCATGTTGGAACCAACTCTATTTTCCTGAGAAATAAATTCCTAGGAAACTAATAAATGGTCCAACAAAAAATATTTTGGCCTTTTCAAAATAAACAAATATCTGTACATTTCCAAATGATGTGAAACCTTATGTGCGGTCTTGAAATGTTGTACTGGATTTCTGTGCCAAGTTTCAACTCAAACAAAAATCGTTTGCTATTTTTTTAAATAAATGGAAGACATTAGCTAATTCATTTGGCAGAAAAAGAAAAGAAGAAATAGAAAGGAAACCCTATGCATATTGACCCATCTAGCAACAATGGCCGGCCCAGTCCAAATCCCTCCCCCTTCAACCTCCTATTCACAGGGGGGTGGCGTGGCGGCCATCCACCCGTCCATGGCCACCGATGGCGCTGCTGTCGTTCATCCCGTGGTCGAGGGGATGGATAAGGCCCCCTCAGCACTCCCTCTCTCCCTTGGCAAACCCTAGCTTCACCCCCTCGCAGCTCTCCCTTCTCCCTTCTCATCTGCCTCGCTCGATCTACAGAAGAGCCAAAAGGCGCGGTCGCTGCGCTCGCCATCTTCTTCGTCACCGGTGTGGCCAGTCACTTCCCCGCAACCCAGGACAGCACCGAGAGGATCACCCTCGTCGCCCTTGTCCTCCCGGTGCCAGGACAAGCCCCGGGATGCCATGAAGCCATGCCATCGACCTGTCTTCCCTGACTGCAGTCGTCGCACATCGTCGTTGATCCACTCCACTCCACCCCGACCACCTCCGGTTCCCCTGGGCTCCCTGCCGGTCCCATTGTGAGCTCCTAATGCCCCTCACCCCTTTGCTTCGTTCCCCATTGCCTCCCCTGCTCGAGGCCAAACCCTGCCGTCCACCATCACCACGAGCTCGACGTGGTTGTGCTTCCCCATGCCTCGGGCTGGCCCCACATGTGGTGGACACGCCCATGCGCGCCTAGTGCCCTCGCTCTCCCACTGCCATGTTGCCCTGCCATTGCCGCACTCTACTTGTGTCGCGCTGTAGCCGCGCCCCGCCTCTGCTCCCCGCCGCCACCGCGCCTCGCTTACCTCCCACCTCTGCTGCCGCTGGCGGCTGCCTCTGCCCGCGACCGCACGCGCCGCTCCACTCCTGGCCTCGCTGCAGCCCCGCGTGCCACTCCCGCTACGCTCGCCCTCGGCCGCTCCTGCTGCTAGCCCTGCGTCGGCCACACCCGCCTACAACCTCCCACACTTGGCCGCGCCTCCTCCTCCCCCCCTCAGTGGCCGCTGACTTCTACTGCAGCTGCGGCGCTGCCTGCCGCCGCTCCCCAGTGTGCTTCGCCCGCTGCCGTCACGGCTGGCCAAGCGCCGTGGCCGTCGGCTGGCCTTTGCGCATATGCACGCGTGTGCTGGGTGGCCTAGTGTATGTGATGTGTATTGATGTTTAGGTTAGGATTAGATTAGGAACTTAATTAAGCCTAATAGCCATTGACAGTAGGCCCCACCTTGCTAATTAGATTAACTAAAAATCTGTTTAGAACTCGTAGTCAATGACAACTGGGTCCCACGTAACCCAATTGACCAGTCAATGCTGATTGGGTTTGTCACTGTCAATGACATGTGGCCCCCATGACCCTGTTGAATAGTCAAACCATGACTGGTTGACTGCTAGCTCGGCACCCTCCCGGCCCACCTGTCATACTCTGAGGCTAGTTGTTGCTGAGTATAAAAAGTATTTTCAGTTATCTTCGAATTCAATAAATTCCATTAATTTCAGAAAATTGTTTAAAACCTTGAAAATTAATAGAAAATAATTCGTTAGTTAGATGAAAACAATTTATATATATGAAAATCGGTCAGAAAAATATGATGAATCCGAATATGCATTCCATGCATCTGTCAGGTACCCCTAGCATAGCGAACATGAAACCGCCGCCTCTCTTTTATCTGTCCGGAAAAGTTCAAACGCCCGGAAAACCACTCTAGATGTTTTCCTTCTCCGTCTGCAATGTGTAGTACCGCGTTAGAACACCCCTATCACTACATACGGTCATGTCATGCTTTCTGTTGCATTGGAATGCATGTAATTTATTGTTTATTCCCCCTCCTTCCTCTCCGGTAGACCCCAAGATCGTTGTTGATCTAGTGATTGACTACTTCACCGTCGAGGGTCTGTATCTGTCTTCCGAGCAACCAGACAAGCAAAAACCCCTTGATCATTCCTATATCGCCCATTCCATTCTCTCCCATGCTTGCATTAGATTTTGCTACTATATTTGATTGCTCCTATTCTGATGCATAGCATGCTGTCATAACCTGCTCTTGTACCTTACCTACTTATCCTAAACTTCTTAGTATAGGTTGCTTAGTGATCCATCAGTGGCCCCGCACCTTGTCCTTGTTGCCCCCGCTGGATTACGAGATGACTCGATCAACGTGATCGATGTCTAGGGCCTGACACAACACATCACACCCCCCTTAGTTGTACGACACTACAGGGTTACTATCAAGTGTCGAGGGTGATACCTCGAATAACACTTTTGATGTTAACTCTATAGTGTAGTTAATCGGTCATGGCCCACGGTGGGTGATTCCTCCTTCTCCACTCCCGATGTAGACTCTGCCATGCAACCCCTCAAGTGTGGACCATCGAGGGTGATTCCTCCAAGTCCACCTTAACGGTTACATCGAGTGGGAATCCATCGAGGTTGATTCCTCAGGCTCCCCCCTTGCTGTTTTGGACACATGGTTACTTTGACTTTTCCACAGAACCATGTTACTGAAGTCGGGTTGGCCCTGAGGGGTACCCGCGAGTTGATGTGTAGTCGGGTTGACCTGGAGGGTGCCTTCAAGATTTCTATGTGGCACGGCCGGGCATTACGCGCCTTTGCTGTAAGTCCACGAGATGGGGTGACGGGGTCACATGATCGTGAGTCTTTGCTTGTTACTGCGCGCTCCCACGACACTAATGGATTTGGGTATTTGATCTGAGTTAGCCACTAGCCTATGCGCACTAACCGCCACGTGGGACAAGATATGGGCAACCGGCATCATAGTATTTTCCAAAGTTTTCTAGACGTCAGCGACTGAGCAGCGCGCGCCGGGTTGGACCACGTAAAGCACCCTCCTTTGTAATGGAGGTTGGTAGGTCTGCTCACCGGACGCCCTCGCAACATGCAGGAGTGCAAAGGGCGATGGGCCCAAGACCCCTACACGCTTAGGATTTAGACCAGCGTGCTGACCTCTCAGTTGGGCCTAGGCAGAGCTCCGACGTGTTGATCTTCCGAGGCCGGGCATGACCCAAGAAAGTGTGTCCGGTGAGAGTGATCAAGCGTGTTGGGTAATGGGATGCGCCCCTGCAGGGAAGTCTTATCTATTCGAATAGTCGTGTCCACGGTAACATGATGACTTGGAGTTGTATCCCGATCTTTACAACTAGAACTGGATACTAAGATGTGGAATGGATATGACTGCTCTAGGATTGCTTTCTCGCAGGGAGTCGAGAAAGGATCTCCAGGCGTTAATGCTACAACATGCTTGCTATTTATAAAATGCTATTATGTAGTCTTCTAAATGTTGCAAGATGGTGGCTTCAAGAAGATGCTAGTCTTTGATAGGCTAGGCTTTCCCCTCTATTCTGGCATTCTATAATATAGTTCACATATAAAGCCCCTTCCCTTTGATACCAGTGCATATGTAGTGTAGATCCTTGCTTGCGAGTACTTTTGATGAGTACTCACGGTTGCTTTGCTCCCTCTCCCCTCCTTTTCCATTCTTCTCGGATGCTATAACTAGATGTCGGATCTCAGGAGCCAAACTCTACCATTCACAACTACTACTACCCCAAGGGTGCCTACTACTACGTGCAGGCCGTCGACGACCAGGAGTAGTTTAGGAGGATCCCAGGTAGGAGGCCTTGCCTTTTCAATCAATTATATTTGTGCTAGGCTTCTTAAGGAAGATCTTGTTTAACTTATGTCTATACTCAGATATTGATGCTTCCACTGACTCGTCTGTGATCGAGCTTATGTATTCGAGCCATTGAGGCCCCTGGTTTGTAATATAAAGCTTGTATGACCTTAATTTGTGTCTAGAGTTGTGTTATGATATCTTCTGATGAGTCCCTAATCTTGATCATACACATTTACGTGTATGATTAGTGTACGATTGAATCAGGAGCTTCACAAGTTGGTATCAGAGCCGACTGCCTGTAGGAACCCCGTTCCCAACTCCTTGGCCGAAGTTGAATGTCTTTGAAAAACTTTTACTAACATTGTTATGTGGCTTACGGGCCCACATCACAAGTGGGTGGTATTAGGATCGTTTATTCCTCATCTTTACTCTGGGATTCTGATCTCTCTTATATTCGGGTTAAAGAAATTACTAACTCGAAATCTAGGTTCTTGTAACTACTTCCTCCCGAAGAGCCTTTCACTCCAGATGATTGCCTACTTCATCAGAAGATTCCAAAGATACTATTTGATATTTTTCCGAGACCCTTGGGCCCTCCGCCTTTTCAATCCCTACCACCGATATATCTATATGGATAATGACATACACTTGTCATTCATGCAATCATTCCCAGTTGCTCTTGCTATTGCAAGATACATCAAAATATTCTCCAACTTTATAGGAGTCCTTTGTGCCACTACCTTGCAGTTCTTTGCCACATGAATACCCCTACAAATAATTCCTCGCAATTACCGAGGATTCGTTCATCCCAAGTTGTTCATGTGTTTCACAAAAATCTTTGAAATATATTTGATCTTCCGAAATCCTCAGTAGGCTATTGATCTTGATCTTTCTTACCTGCTTACATTATGGTTAATTCCATATGTCCAATAATCTTTGTTGACATTCCTTGTCATTTTGAGTCTAATGATTCAATATGTTTGCGAATGCTCGCAATCATCAGTTGATCCTTATAAATTATCCTTTCGGCCCAGACGTCATGCCGGACATGAGCTGGTTCTCGGCAAATCAATCCTTGATTGATTGCCCATCTAATTCTATCCAACTCACTCCTCTTTTGATCAGAGTGTTTGCTTCTGATCCCTTGATTTTGAAATCATAATTCCTTAGCATTTGAGCTTTGAATTAGTCAGTTGTATCTATAATCTAATCGCCTTGCATTCTTTCCCCTTTTGGTTAGTACCGATGCTCACACCAGATCCCTTGTGGACCAACAGTTCATTTGTTGGATTTTATCCAACAGTGTCCTTCATATTCAATAACCATGTGAGCCTTTCCTCGGATACATAATGCCTTCGGTAAATTGTATCCTCTGCTTTGTCAACCATGCTTTGCTTTCGATCTTGTATAATTTACTCATGAAGTTTGTCTTATATGTTCCTAAGATGCCCCGTTGGGTTGAACCTATGCCTTTCCTAATCTGCGTAAAATTAAAAGTTATGCAGGTTATATTCTACCGACTTTTCATCAGATAAATTTCAACACCTGCAACTTCTTCGAAAAGTGAGAAGTGAATGAATGGTTATGCCTTGAAGAAGTGGGAGTCGACCTTGAACTTTGTGTTCATGCCCGTGGACACGATGTATACCTTATCATTGAAGCTCCTCGTAAAAATAAATATCCCCTTATTATAAGTTCATCTTGTATTTTTGATTTGGTCTTTTTCAATCATGATTCCAACCATGATCGTTCTTCTACGATTCCATTTCTCAGACAAGTTAAAGTACTTGTCTTCTGCTGATCAATACGCCTAATCAACCTCTATCCTGCTCTGCCTTTTGGTATTAGCCCCTGGTATCTCGAGAATATCACGGAACTGCATCATCTTAGGAGTTCATCATCAAGTATTACTTCTCGCCAATTTTAGTATTCCCCAGGTTATGAGTTGTTAGTCACTCAAGGACACCGAAAACTGAATCGAGTTCGCACCGCGATTAAACAACTCGTAGTAATCTTCATTACTTATGAGTTTGTACTCAATCATGTCTTTTCCAACCGATTGGCTACATCATCTTCTTCATGCTAAAGCCTGACCGTGCTACCTATGCCTTTCATTCCCGGAGCACAATTTTTGACGATGAGCTAAACCTACATCAATTTTCCTCGTCATATCATTTCGCCTTGAACAACAAGTTTGATTTTGAGTTTGTGTCGTACTCGTGGTTCCAATAACCTTTCAGTTCATCATTCCTTTGACTTGATGTCATCATTGATCAATTACATCTTCATGAAATCTCTCGACAATTGTGTCATGATCATCATCAACAAGAACATTGGAAGCGTAGTGCTAAATTTTCTTGATCAATTATCCAAACACCGTTGTATGGGTAAACCTCATAAATTCCTTGCCCCTTGTCCAAATGGTTTCATACTTGGAGCATTGTCATGTATATCATGCTTTGGTTTTCCTTGGGAAAGATATACTCTTAATACTCGGGTATAATCACATTGTTCTTTCTATTGTTTTGTTTAACCTTTCTTGGAATCTAAACCTACCCGAGTGATAATTCCTTGCTTGTGTAAACACCTTGATGTGCAACTCTGTCAGTAAGACCCTGTTACTATTGTTGATGACATGCTGGTAACCACCGATGGACGAGAACTTTGCCTATTGGTCTGCCTCGTTCAACAAGCAAAAAAATGGTTCTCTTCATCCCTCGCCCTTGGTGCCAGCATTGTTGCCAACATAACCGACAGGCTATCCTATGACATGCCTTGCTATTATGACCGTGCAAGATGTCAGCGCCCTTCCTACATTTAACCCACTTGGTGGGCCCATAGGCCACAGTTCCATAGGATCAAAACCTGACTCCTGTACACCCCTTCATCCAAAGTTATTCCTTGCGTGTGGCTTCATAGGTAATTCCTGAGCCACCTCCCTAGTGATCTGTTTTGGTGTCCGACATAATAATTATTCATGTTGCTCTGAACCCCTCTCACACTCCGTTTCAGACATCAAACATTTGCCTACCCGCTTGAAAATTCCCATGCCTTCTTTTATTTCTCTCAATGTATTTCCTAAGTTCCAAGTCGATAGATACTCATATGTTCATTCATGGGTTATAACCCCAGATGATTACCTTTATAGCATTCTATCATTGCCGAGCTGCCCCTTACCTATTCGTAAGTACGATGAAGACCCCGAAGTAAGGACGACAACTTCATCAAGAGACACAGGCTCAAAGAAATAAAGACATCAACAAAAATGATCAACTACTTGAGGAAGAACAATCAAGACCGAGAAGACTCATTAGAAATTCGCAACCAGAACTTTCCCCCTTATTCCACCTCTAAAATCTCGGGACGAGATTTCTTGTAGTTGAGGAGATTTGTAACACCCCGAGAATCATGCTACAGTAATCTCTCCCTAATGGTGGTCATGTCATCATGATTACTATGCAATTTGCCACTTGTCCAAAAATCAAAGTCAATTTAAAATTTAAATTGCAAGTCAAAAATAATATTTCTTTAGACAGCTAAACAAAAATGTTGGTACTACTATATAATTCCCCTTGATCAACTGTCATGTTGGAACCAACTCTATTTGCCTGACAAATAAATTCGTAGGAAATTAATAAATGGTCCAACAACAATTATTTTGGCCTTTTCAAAATAAACAAATATATGTACATCTCCAAATCATGTGAAACCTTATGTGTGGTCTTGAAATGTTGTACTGGATTTATGTGCCAAGTTTCAACTCAAACAAAAATCATTTGCTATTTCTTTAAATAAGTGGAAGACATTAGCTAATTCATTTGGCAGAAAAAGAAAAGAAGAAATAGAAAGGAAACCCTGTGCATATTTGCCCATGTAGCAACAGTGACCGGCCCAGCCCAAATCCCCTCCCCCTTCAACCTCCTGTTCACAGGGGGTGGCGCGGCGGCCATCCACCTGGCCATTGCCGCCGATGCTGCTGCTGTCATTCATCCCACGGTCGAGGGGATAGATAAGGCCCCCTCGGCGCTCCCTCTGTCCCTTGGATAAGGCTCCCTCCTCATCTGCCTCGCTCGATCTAGAGAAGAGCTGAAAGGCGCGATCGTCGTGCTCACCATCGCCTTCGTCACCGGTGCGGCCAGTCACCTCCCCGCCATGCCGGATGGCGCTTGGAGGATCACCCTCATCACCCTTGTCCTCCCGGTACCAGGACAAGCCCCGGGACGCCATGAAGCCCTACCGTCGACCCGTCTTCCCCGATTGCAGTCGTCGCGTGTCACCGTCGATCAACTCCACCCCGACCACCTTCGGCTCCCCTGAGCTCCCTATTGGTCCCACTCTGAGCTCCAAATGCCCCATCGCCCCTTTGCTTCATTCCCCGTCGCTTCCCCTGCTGAGGCCGAACCCCGCCGTCCGCCATGGCCATGAGCTCGTCATGGTCGTGCTTCCCCACACCTCTGGCTGGCCCCGGCCACGGTGACCATGCCCGTCCGCTCCCAGTGCCCTCGCTCGTCCGCTGCCATGTTGTCCCGATGTTGCCGCCCTCTGCCGGTGTCGCGCTGTTAGGGATGGCAATGGGGACAATCCCCTATGGGGATACTTACAACATCCCCATCTCCATTTAGTCCCTATCATCCCATCCCCATCCCCGTTTACATGACTAGGGATGAAATTTCCCCATAATGCCTATCTAGCTCGTATTGACTTCTTGGTCATGGTGGCAGCTGAGGTGAGGATGTGAGATAGGTTTAAGGTTTTTTCAAAGCTTTTTTTTGTTTTCACAAGTTTTTTTGTGAATATTTTAAGGTTGACCGCAGTATCATAGTTACTAACCGGGTCCCCGATGGGTATTGAGTCTGGGGAATAGGATATCATCCCCATCCCCGTTGTAACCTATGGGGAATAGAATAGTTTGGTAAATATCCCCATGGGGATGTTTTTCACCCATCCCCACCACCTAATAGATGAAATACCCACGGGTCTGGCAGGTATGGGGCCCCGTTGCCATCCCTACACGTTGTTGTTGTGCCCCGCCTCTGCTCCCCGCTGTCGTCGTGCCTCCCTTACCTCCCGCCTCTGCTACCGCCGACGGCCACCTTTGCTCATGACCATGCGCGCCACTCCGCCCCTGGCCTCGCTGCAGCCTCGCATGTCGCTCCCGCTGCTAGCCCCATGCCGGCCACGCCCGCCTGCAACCTCCCGAACTTGGCCACGCCTCCCCCCAGGTGTCCACTGACTGCTGATGCAGTTGCCGTACTGCCTGCCGCCGCTCCACGACGTGCTTCCCCCACTGCCGTCATGGATGGCCGAGCGTCATGGCCACCGGCCCGCCTCTGCGCTCCCGCGTGCGTGTGCTGGGCGGCCCGGTGTGTGTGTTGTGTATTGATGTTTAGGTTAGGACTAGATTAGGAACTTAATTAAGCCTAATATGCCACTGACAGTACACCCCACCTTCCTAATTAGATTAATTAAAAAATTGTTTTGAACTCATAGTCAAAGACAACTGGTTTCCACGTGACCCAGTTGACCAGCCAATGCTGATTGGGTTTGTCACTGTCAATGACATGTGGCCCCCGTGACCTTGTTGAATAGTCAAACATTGACTGGTTGGTTGCTGACTCATCACCCTCCTAGGCCCACCTGTCATACTCTGAGGCTAGACTGTTGAGTATAAAAAGTATTTTCGGTTATCTTCGAATTAAATAAATTGTAGTAATTTCAGAAAATTATTTAATAACTTGAAAATTAATAGAACATAAACTGTAAGTCAGATGAAAATAATTTATATATGATAATCGATCAGAAAAATATGACGAATCCGAATGCACACCGTTCATTTGTCCCGTGCTCCTAGCATAGCAAACATGGAACCGTTCCCTCTCTTTCATCTTTCCTAAAAAGGATAAACACCGGGAAAACCCCTCCAGGTGTTTTCCCTGTCCATCTGCAATGTGTAGTACCGTGTAATAACACCCCTAGCACTACACACGGTCATGTCATGCTTTATGTTGCATTTGTATGCATGATATTTATTGTTTCTTCCCCCTCCTTCCTCTCCGGTAGACCCTGAGACCGTTGCTGATCTGGTGATCGACTACTTCACCGTCGAGGGTCCGTATCTGTCTTTCGAGCAACCACGCAAGCAAATCCCCCTTAATCATTCCTATATCGCCCATTCCATTCTTTCTCATGCTTGCATTTGATTTTGCTACAATATTTGATTGCTCATATTCTGATGCATAGCCTACTGTTGTAACCTGCTCTTGTACCTTACCTACTTATCCTAAACTGCTTAGTATAGGTTGGTTAATGATCCATCAGTGGCCCCTCACCTTATCCTTGTTGCCCCCGCTGGATTACTAGATGACTCGATCAAAGTGATCGACATCCAGGGCCCGACACAACACATCACAGCCCCTTAGTTGTACGACACTGTAGGGTTAATATAGAGTGCCGAGGGTGATACCTCGTATAGCACTTTCGATGTTAACTCTGTAGTGTAGTTAATCGGTCATGGCCTATGAAGGGTGATTCCTCCTTCTTCACTCCCGATGTAGACTCTGTCGTGCAACCCCTCAAGTGTGGACCATCGAGGGTGATTCCTCCAAGTCCACCTTGACGGTTACATCGAGTGGGAATCCATCGAGGTTGATTCCTCGGGTTTCCCCCTTGCTGTTTTGGACACATGGTTACTTTGAATTTTCCACAGAACCATGTTACTGAAGTCGGGTCAGCGCTGAGGGGTACTCGCGAGTTGATGTGTAGTCGGGTTGACCTGGAGGGTACCCGCGAGATTTCTATGTGGCACGGCTAGGCATTCTGGGCCCTTGTTGTAAGTCCTCGAGACATGGTGGCGGGGTCACTTGATCGTGAATCTCTGCTCGTTACCGCGCGCTCCCAAGACATTAATGGATTTGGGTCTTGGATCTGAGTTGGCCACTGGCCTATACGCACTAACCGCCACTTGAGACAAGATATGAGCAACCAGCGTTGTAGTATCAGCCGAAGCTTTCCAGACGTCAGCAACTAAGTGGAGCGCACCAGGTTAGACTGTGTAAAGCACCCTCCTTTGTAATGGAGGCTGCCAGGTCTGCTCACCAGCCGCCCTCGCAACATGCAGGACTACAAAGCGCGATGGTCCCAAGACCCCTACATGCTTAGGATTTAGATCAGCATGCTGACCTCTCTGTTGGGCCTAGGCAGGGCTACACCGTGTTGATCTTTCGAGGCCGGGCATGACCCAGGAAAGTGTGTCCGGCGAGACTGATCAAGCGTGTTGGGTAATGTGGTGCACCCCTGCAGGGAAGTATTATCTATTCGAATAGTCGTGTCCACGGTAAGAGGACGACTTGGAGTTGTATCCCGATCTTTACAAGTAGAACTAGATACTGAGATGTGGAATGGATATGATGGCTCCAAGATTGCTTTCTCGCAAGGAGCCGAGAAAGGATCTCTAGGCGTTAATGCTACAACATGCTTGCTATTTATAAACTGCTATTCTGTAGTCTTCTGAATGTTGCAAGATGGTGGCTTCAAGAAGATGCTAGTCTTTGATAGTCTAGGCTTTCCCCTCTATTCTGACATTCTACAGTACTGTTCACATATACAACCCCTTCCCTTTGATATCAGTGCATATGTAGTGTAGATCCTTGCTTGCGAGTAGTTTGGATGAGTACTACGGTTGCTTTTCTCCCTCTTCCCCCCTTCCATTCTTCTCGGATGCTGCAACCAGATGTTGGATCTCAGGAGCCGGAGGCTACCGTTGACGACTACTACTACCCCGAGGGTGCCCACTACTACGTGCGGGATGTCGACGACCAGGAGTACTTTAGGAGGATCCCAGGCAGGAGGCCTTGTCTTTTTGATTGTTTATGTTTGTGCTAGCCTTCTTAAGGCAGATCTTGTTTAACTTATGTATGTACTCATATATTGTTGCTTGCGCTGACTCGTCCGTGATCGAGCTTATGTATTCGAGCCCTCGAGGACCCTAGTTTGTAATATAAAGCTTGTATGACCTTAATTTGTGTCTAGAGTTGTGTTGTGATATATTCCCGTGAGTCCCTGATCTTGATCGTACACATTTGCGTGTATGATTAGTGTACAATTGAATCGGGGGCGTCACAGTGTCACTTGTGAGCCTCCGTCGTGATGTGGAGTTGAACCAAGAAGTTCGTAAGGGTAATGAGATCGCCTACTTCGTGAAGATCTAACTGAGTGAGGCAAGTCCTTCCTGGACGATGGCCATGGTGGGATAGACAAGGTTGCTTCTTTGTGGACCCTTCATGGGTGGAGTCCTCTGTGGATTGGCGCAACCGTTACCCTTCATGGGTTGAAGTCTCCCTCAACATGACGTACGATAGCACCACCTATCGGAACTACGCCAAAAATTCTCCGCCTCTCCATTGCGTTTGCACACTCAAATCCCATCCCTTTACATTCTTGCAAGTTGCATGCTTTACTCTTTTTGCTGCCTATATTCTTGCCATGCTTGCTTGAGATGTATTGGATGCTCTTTAACTTGTGTTAACTCAACCTTAGCTTGAAGAAACTAAAAATGACCACTTTTGCTTATTAAGGGTCTAATCACCCCACACACCCCCTCTAGACCCCTCTTCTCGATCCTTCAATTGGTATCAGAGCTTTGGTCTCCATTGCTTTGGTTTAATCACCATTGGAGGAAGACGAACGAGTCTATGTTCAGGAGTATTAGACATAGAGTGCCGATTCTTGGTGGGGACTTTTATGGTTCTTAGAAAAATGAGATGCTTGAGATTTTCAATGAATATAATTTGAACAAGTACATTCTTAGGCCCTATATGCCTCCCATTGACTATTTGCATCCTACCCCCAATGAGTATCTTAACATGATTCGCAATCTTAGGACTATTGATCTTACTATTAGAGGATTGCCTAGAAAGTTGCTTGTTTGCTTGCCAACCTTTGAATGCGCATATACTATATGGAGTTATCTTCAGGAACGCTTTCTGAATTACAATTTGAAAAATCTTAATGAAATTCTTCAAAATTCCATTGTTTTTCATGAAATGAAGCCTGGTGATCCCAAGTTTGATGAATGTCTATTTGAGCTTCACGATCTAAGGGTGACGTTGGAAGAAGAAGAAGAAGAAGAAAAAGGCCCGTCTCATTGCTAAAGGCCTCACAAATTCTTTCTATCCGGAGCCACCGAGTTCATTGTGACATAGCCACTGCCAGAAACCCTAATAGTTTGGGCACACCAATATGGATCTCGGTCCCACCGAGATAGCCCTACCAGCACTCTGTGACTTGTTGCATTCATTTTGGTCTCACCAAGTTGTTGCGATCGGACCAACCGAGTTGGCTTGACAGATGCTCTGTTTTCCATTGCACTCACTTTAGTCCCACCGAGATGATGTAATCGGTGCCACCGAGATGAATTTTTCCCTAAGCCCTAGCACATCGGTCCCACCGAGTTATTCTCGTCGGTCCCACTGAGATTCTTAACATTCATATTTTTGAACAGATCGGTGCCACCGAGTTTCCTAATCGGTGCCACCGAGATGATTCAAAAGTGTATGATGGTTGGATTTTGTGTGGAGGCTATATATACAGCTCCACCCCTTCTTCCTCGTTGAGGAGAGCCATCAAAACGTGCCTACACTTCCACCATTCATTTTCTGAGAGAGAACCACCTACTCATGTGTTGAGATCAAGAGATTCCATTCCAACTATTTGAACTTGATTTCTTGCCTTTCCCAAGTTTCTTTCCACTCAAATCCCTCTTCCACCATAGCCAAATCTGTGAGAGAGAGTTGAGTGTTGTGGAAACTATCATTTGACGCACAAGACCAAGGAGTTCATCATCAACACACGGTCTATTACTTTTGGAGAGTGGTGTCTCCTAGATTGGTCAGGTGTCGCTTGGGAGCCTCCGTCTATGATGTGGAGTTGAACCAAGAAGTTTGTAAGGGCAAGGAGATCGCCTACTTCATGAAGATATACTAGAGTGAGGAAAGTCCTTCGTGAACGATGGCCATGGTGGGATAGACAAGGTTGCTTCTTCATGGACCCTTCATGGGTGGAGTCCTCCGTTGACTCGTGCAACCGTTACCCTTTATGGGTTGATGTCTCCATCAACGTGGATGTACAATAGCACCACCTATCGGAACCACGCCAAAAATTCTCCGCATCTCCATTGCTTTTGCACACTCAAATCCCATTCCTTTACATTCTTGCAACGTGCATGTTTTACTCTTTCAGTTGTGTATACTCTTGTCATGCTTTCTTGAGATGTATTGGATGCTCTTTAAGTTGTGTTAACTCAACCTTAACCCGAAGAAACTAAAAACTACCACCTTTTCTTGTTAAGGGTCTAATCACCCCTCCCTTCCCTCTAGACCCCTCTTCTTGATCCTTTCAAGGTGAAACACCAAATCCCCATATTCCTTATGTGTGATTGAAATAGTTTGTTCTAAAAATATGATTTTGTTACCAGCAATCACTAGAAGACTATATGAGAGTTGAGTATGTGAAGTTTCCTAAACAAAATCTCTTACATAGACTCTTCGAAAAATATGATGAATTGCAATTGCTTGAATGACTAAGAACATAGTTTGTTGAGTTCAAGAGAGTATATGGTCTACACTTTAAGATGTGAATGGCTTGTTACTTTATCATGAGAAGTTTTATGAAAAATAATTGTTGTTCATAGTATGGCAATAATTATAATCATGATGTTTCCATGTCTGTATTTTCTTTTATTGACACCTCTTTATAAACTTGTGGTCATGTTTACCGAATTTGGTATTTTCTTGGGGACAAGTGGAGTCTAAGCTTGAGGAGTTGATACGCCAATTTTGCATCATATTTTCCTACTATTATTTACCTTATTTTGAAGTTATATTTTATATTACGATGTAATTCTAATGCCTTTTCTCTTTAAAATGCGAGATATATCAAAAGAAGGGGATTACAGATAGTTGGAATTCTGATATGAAAAAAGCTATGGCACAGATAGAAATTCTCCAGAGCTCAAAATGAAGTGAGATTTCTTGGAGATTTATTTTGGAATATATAAAAAATACTGGGAGAAAGAAGTATCAAAGAAGAGCCTGAGGGGGCCACAAGGGCAGGGGCGCAGCCACCCCCAAGGTCACGCCACCTGGGCTTGTGGGGCCCATAGAGGTCCGTTCCAGCATCCTTCTCCTATATGAACCCTTTTACCCTAGAAAAAAAATCAGGAGAAGACTTAGGGGACCTTCCACCTCCATCTCAAGGTGGAATCTGGGGGAGCACCTTTTCTCTCAGGCAGAGCGATTCTGCCGGGGAAACTTCCCTTCGGGAGGGCGAAATCGAAGCCTTCATCATCACCAATGCTCCTCTCATTGTGGAAATCATAACCTTCATCAACATCTTCACCAGCACCATCTCATATATAAACCCTAGTTCATATCTTGTGTTCAATCTTTGTATCAAACCTCAAATTGGTACACAGTACTAGTAGTGTTGATTACATCTTGTAGCTGATGCTAGTTGGTTTACTTGGTGGAAGGTTATTATGTTAAGATTGTTAATCAAATATTTATACCCAGTGGACATGTTCAATATGATGAGATGTGAGTAGTTATATTTGTTCTTGAGGACATGGGAGAAGTCTTGTTATTAGTAATCATGTGAGGTTAATCATCATTCAATATTTAGATATTATGTTGTGTTGTTCTTCCTCTAGTGGTGCTATGTGAATGTTGACTACATGACACTTCACCATCTTTAGGCCTAGGGGAAGGCCTCATGGGATTAATTTGTAGATGATGGGTTGCGGAACTAATAGAAACCTAAACCCCAGTCTATGAATTGTCCTATGAGGGCCTCATTTGGATCCACCTGCTTAATGTTATGGTTAGACTTATCTTAATAAGTTCTCTTGTATTTGTGGATGCTTGCATGGAGGGCGTAATCATAAGTAGGTGTTTGTTAAAGTAAGAACAGTACATTAGCTCCAGTCCACCCACATAACACTTATCAAGGCAATGAATGTGAAGTCGATGAATCATGGTGAAAGTAACTTGACGATATTCCCGTGTGTCATCAAGAGCATTTTAATCACTATAAGAAGTACCATCGGCTTGTCCTTAGCATAATTAAGGATTGGGACACTTGCTGCACCTTGCTACTTTTGTTACTTGCTACTTGTTACCAATTATCTTGCTATCAAATTATCTATCAAAACTATCTTACAACACTTGTAGAGAATACCTTGCTGAAAACCGCCTATCAACACCTACACTCTTACTTTTTGAAACGACTACGATTGATTCCCTATACTTGTGGGTCATCACTTCCTTGGGATGGCCCCCACTTCGAGTAGTTCCGCTATTTCTTCTGTGTGGGGGTGTAGAAGAACAGGGACGACATCTGCGACCTCGGATGGGCGAACCTCTAGCTCCACCCAAACATGAAGTTCTTTCAGGCCGCCTTCCGAAATCAGTGTGGGAGTGTCACAAGTATTGGTTCTAAGCGTTCAGCCTCAAGGGCGACCTACCAGCCTTCTTTAATGAGCCCCCAAAGGAACCGAGATCCTGGGCACCTGTCAACAACATGTCCAAAAGTGCTCAGGAGCTCCCCGATACCACAGCCGGTCTGAAGGATGGCGGGCTAGAAGGGGAGCATATCCGTGGAACTTGGGTGGAACATCGCGTCCTCCCACTAGCAGCTCGAGAGGCCTGCTGTATGTGTATACATGTACGAAGGACTCTACATGGGTGTTCGTCAATGAGCTTAGGCAGGATGAAGTCCGGCTCATTTAATTCTTGTCTCTTCATGAACATTTGCTTCTTTTATTTTGAATCCCTTTTGTTTGTAGGAGTTTACGATCTCCGGGGTCTACCAGTCAGACACTCCATTGCTCGGCAAAGTTCTGGACTCGGTTCTGGCAAAGATGATGGTGCCGGAGGGGGCTCCCAAATGTCCGACGGGCTCCCCCCAAGAGGAAGGGAAGGCCGCCATGGTTCCTGAGGAGGAGGGGATTTTAGGATCAAAAGTAATTCTAGAAGGGGTGAGTAGACTACTTGCCAACTTAAAAATGATTATTTTCCCAACTTTAGTTCTTGACAGGTTTTAGCAATTCCAAACAAGTCTAGAAACACCCTACACACGCAAGTCTAATAATAGGCACCAGAAAGTAAATACATTACAAAACTACAAAAAAAAGACACTTTCGTGACATTTTGGGCCGAATGAAAAAAATATGTCATGCTTGACACTTCTATGATGATAATTGTGACAAAAACACGTATCATCATAGATGTGGTGGGCTCCTACTTCTATGACAAAAAAATATGACAGAAAATGGGCTTTTCGTCCTGGCCGACCGGAGACACAGCTGCATGACATTCTTTGGGCCATCCATGATGGAAAAAATCATGGTAGAAACAAGGGCAAGGAAATTTTTGGGGATTTCGTGGTTACAGTGGGTGGTCGGGCCGAGCGATGCACGGATGGCTTGCACGTTTCTCTTGTACACGTACGCATGTGGGTGTAAGGCGTTGGGCTCTAACTGAACACGAGCGAGGCATTCGCTTACTGAACCCCAAGAAATTGCACTAGCTACGTTACTGAACCCAAGCAGTCAATCCCTTGGCTATTAACTGAACCCGAGCGATTCCTTCACTACTGCTGCTAACTGAACCCGAGCGATTCCTTCGCTACTGCTACTAACTGAACCCGAGTGATCGATTGCTGCCGCTAGTGCTACTTACTAAAGCCGATCGAACCTGCTGCCTCTTGATGAACAGTGAACGTGGGAGTTGGTTGAACGACTCAAGACGTATGTGGTTGGGGTTGGATGAACAGTTCCCGGTGGGGGTTGGATGAACAGGACCCCGTGGTAGTAGTAGTAGTAGGTCGTTGCCGCTGGATCAACCAGAACCCGAGAGGAGGCCGCCACATCCGAGCTGGTTGGGGTGGATGAACAGGACCCCGTGGAGGGCTGGTTAAACAGTAGCCGATGGAGGGCTAGATGAACAGTAGCTGGTGGAGGCAGTAGGAAGACGTGGTGCATGAACAGTCCAAGTGGAGGCTGAAGGAAGTCGACGGTGGGTGAGTAGTAGTATGTGGAGTCCCATTTTGCGGTACGCCGCACACCTCCGATGAACAGGACCCCCGCTTCGACTGTAGCGCTCCAACACAAGTCTGTTTCCTCCATTTTGTGGTATGCCACACCCCTCCCGATCAACAGGACCCCCATTTCAACCGTAGTGCTCCAGCACAAGTCCGTTTCCTCCATTTTGTGGTACGCCACACCCCTCCTGATGAACAGGATGTCGTTTCAACCGTAGCCGGTCGAACAGAAGGCTGTTTCCTTCATACTGCGGTACACCAGACCCTGTTTCGGCTGTTCCATCCAAGCCAGTTGGCTCCCGTTGAAAAGTACGTATTCCGACCCAGTCAGTTGCCTCCCGATGAACATGACGTTGTTTCTCTGTTCTGACCCAGCTGGTTGGCTGCCCGATGAACCGGGCGCCGTTGCTGCCGTCCGTTGCCTCTCCATGTACACAAGCCTTGGCCACACGTATGCGCGAGTAGGCATTCGAGACCCCGCCCGTATGTACATATGTGGCCATATTTTTTGGCATGTGGTTGTACGTACGTGAACACGGTTTAGAAGGGACTGCCTGAACTGCTATGTCGGGGGCTCTACTACTACACGTGTCGCTGCTTGCTCGGCCATGGTGAATCGTTGCAGAGACCGATCGACCAGTATGTATGTATACATTCACGATCAGAATGACAACACTATGTACGCTTCGACCAAGTGGGTCCCGGCTATCAGGAAGGATAAGGAGGCACTTCCTTGCGTGCGAAGTTATTGATGGTGGGTCCGAGCTGTCAGGGGGGGTTCACTTTTTTCGTTCCTAATATGGAGGAACTTCCTTGCGTGTGAAGATGTAGCTGGTGGGTCCATCTATCAGCCTCACCGCATACACTACTCTTCTGATGGTTGTTGTTCATTGACCATGCCGTGCGGACAGTACCCAGGCGGTGGACGATAGCGAGACCTAGGAAGGGAACGATGCTGAGCCAGGGAAGACGAGGCAGGTGGATGCGCACACGGAGGGGAGTATGAGGGTTCACTGGTTCGGTTGTGGTGTAAGGTTGTCATCGCCGGAGAATAACAGGGGGTGTGGGTGAGTAGAGGGAAGGTCTAGCCAATGGTAGTATGGTCGGGCGGTGCGCCTGCGCAGCAGCACAACCGGCCATGGGAGGCTGGAGCAGGAAGTACGGCGGGCGCAGGTTTGGGCCGCTGGAGCAAGAAGACCAAAGGTTGAAGACGCAACTTGGCTGTTGGATTAACATCCAACAGTCAGTGCAGCTAGAATCTTTTATTGACTAATTTGACAAAGCCCTGCATACACGTTAACTTAGTAGGCCCACAAGTCAGCCTCCAAATGTGGTGGGTCCCAGCTAGCAGGGGAATCAATTTTTTCCGCGTAATAAGGTGGCACTTCCTTGCGTGTGAAGATGTTTTCTGGGTTTTTTAATTTCTTCTTTTTTGTGTTAGAATAAAAAGAAAACAATTTAGCATCTTTAGTACAATCTATATTTTCACGAAATGGATCATAATAAAGCTGGTGGGTCCCAACTGTCAGGGAGAGGAAACTTTTTATTTCTGCGTAATAAATGAAGCACTTCCTTGCATGTGAAGATGTAGCTGGTGGGTCAAACCTGTCAAGGGAGAAATCATTTATTTTGGCATAATACGGGGGCACTTACTGCATGCGGTCATGGGCCGTGTGGGTCCCTACTGTCACCCACTCCACGTACATGCCTTTCCGATGGCTATTGTTTGTTGATAAAGTTGACCACGCCGTGCCAAGAGAACCAACGCAGTGAACGATGGCGAGTCCTAGGAAGGGAACGACCTGGATCCGGCGAAGTCAGAGCAGTGGATGCCCACGTGGAGGGGAGTACGAGGGTTCACTGGTTCGACCGCACTGTGAGGCTGCCATCGCCGAAGAAGAAAAGGAGGTGTTGGTGGGTAGAGGAATGGCCTAGACGGCGTTTGGGAGTAGGGTGGGCCGGTGAAGCCTGCATGGCAGCACAGCCGGCCACGGGAGGCGGTAGCAGGCGGTACCGCCGGCGGTGGTTTAGGCTGCTGAAGCAAGAATATCCGAGATTGAAGAAGCACTACAGCCGTTGGATGGACATCCAACGGCCACTGCTGCTAGAATCGTGTCTTGACTATAAGTTGACAAAGCCTTCCGTATGCCTCAGTAGGCCCACAAGCCTTCCGTACGCGTCACTGACTATAATTC
This sequence comes from Triticum aestivum, assembly GCF_018294505.1. NCBI lineage: Eukaryota > Viridiplantae > Streptophyta > Magnoliopsida > Poales > Poaceae > Triticum > Triticum aestivum. Next base: position 443,771,392 of record NC_057810.1, on the reverse strand, counting down.
TCAAAAAAATAGTAGGCCGACAAGTGAGCATCACATCTGTGGTAGAGAACATATAGCCCATTTGCGATTTGTAATAATGTACAACCCATTTTTGAATTATAATGGAACTTACTACAACCCATTTACAGTCTGTTAAAACTACAACCATTTTCTAGCGAGGACAACGATTAATAATTTCAACCTACTGCTCAAAAACAAAATTCAACCAAAAATCCCACATTTTGATGGGATCCGAAATATTTTTATCCCGAAATTTTGAGTCAGATTAAATACAATTTTAAAATGAATTTGTATTAGGTTAAAATCTAACGAAGTATTGCGCGTGCAATAAGTAATGAAATTAAAATTTTCAAATTAAAAAATAATATTTTTGAAATTAATTACCTATTTGGTGCATTTTTTTATATTTACAGCCCAATTTTTATAATTACATCCCATTTATTATTTGTTAAAGCTCATTTTCTTGTTAGGCCTAAGGCATCCCTCCTAGGAAAGATTTACAGCCCAGCGGGGCGGAGAATAACAAGTTGGCTTGGGTTGGGTATTCCGCAAAAAAAGTATAGCGGGGCTAGCCATTTTCACCTTGAAAAATTAATATCTGGGCTGGATATTTCGTCCACATAAAATAATAACCTGAGCTAGACGGGCCATAGCCCGCCCAGTTGATACCTCGCTCCTCTGAACAACAACAAAAACATTGCTCAAGAAAAACTCCACTTACACCTCAAAAAACAAATACTACTCGAGCTGCTGGGTCCCAGCTGTCGGCCGCTCCTTGTGCAATTCTCTCGTTTATTGACTATATAGGTTGACAATGGTGTGGGACCGTGATGTCAGGAAACCAAGAGGAAGCAAAAAAATTATAGTTGCATATAATGAGCACCTTCGAGAGACTGAGCTGGCATGAAACGGTAAGGACGCGCTTGGGAGCTCTGGATTGTTTCACACCTATATTAAGATAGAAGTGTAATTTACTCGTCATCAGAAACAACGCGTAAAATACAGGCGTAATGAAACCAACGGCCCGAGGTCTGTAACGAAAACCGGTGAGTTACGCATGTAATTTGAGAGACCAGTGTATATTTTACCAGTCGAAATTGACCAACCAAGCGCATCGCGCAAGACCATCTTATTTTATTTACAAGTGTCAGCTTTATAAGCGGTTTTGGTTGGAAACGACGATCCAATCACGGCCTAAGATGATGAGTTGGTCGGAAGATCATATGGTTTCACCTCTAACCTACCCGAGTTGTCGTATAGGCTATGAATGAAACATAAGACGATAAACTTCTTAAGCACAGAAACAACAGAAGAGGACGTTCTTCTTAACATGCAAATCACTGGCATTAGATCAACATGCCAAACAATATGAAGCATTATTCTCAGGAGGCACAGTGAACAACTCGTGATGCCGCATGCTATAGAATTACAAGCTCAACTTTGCAATCAAACTCACAAGGCCTGACATTTCATAGACAACATGCAGAACAACCTCTTAAAATACCTTACATAAGTCAACATTCATATGACTATGCATCTCAGCAGAGTAAATATTTACTTTTGAACTGAACACAGGAATAGGAAAAAACGATCTACACTGCTCACAGTAAAGGGCGTCCCTCTCCAAAATATCAAATGCATGTCTTCTGGCTAACATCAATGAGAAAAATTTGACAAGGTTTTCCAATTCCAATATATTAAACTAATGTATTCTTACAAACATCAATGATTAAACTTTGACAAGCTTTTCCCATTCAAAATATGTAATGCCTATGATTGTGGAACGGGCAGGGTTTGTCATCGGTTTGCACATTGAAATGGCACATGGGGCCGGATTAACTAGCGTATCTTTTTGTGCAGTTCCACTAAAATCAAACAATGTCTTGCGTAGCATGGTGGATTTCATATTTATATGTTGCAAGGTGTTGAACACGTTGACAGCTCCATTCAAGTAGATAGTCTGATGGCTCAAGGTGACGACGAATGAATAGAGAACCATTCGATGTATTGTGCATGATGAAGTATTATGGAGGACACGAACCAACTGAACATTTTGTGCGGTTCCACTGAAATCAAGCCGAGCATCCCGTCTGCATAAACATAGAAAAAGCAAGATGAATATAATAGTGGTACTAGTTGATTAAACATACGCTTACAACTATAATCATCTTCATTATCTTAACAGGAAAACATAGCAATACAATAGCTTGAATTAAACATTTATTTAAAACAATACAACAATATAAGTAGCACAACATAACAAACCACAATCATGTGTATGAAGGCCGATACTGACCTCGTTTGTTACAGCTGCGTCGGCAACTGACTTGGTCATACCTTTCCTTGTGGAGTGAATTTTGCACTCCACGTGTTGTTGACTTTCCCATGGTCTCTGCAGACTAGTCATGGCACCAGCGTCTACTAATACTCTGTAAAGCTTTTCGATGATTCCTTGTGTAATGTAGCGCAAATAGTGACTGCTTCTTTCTGCAAAGTGGAAAGACCAACGGGGCCCAATAATGCAACAATTTGCCTTAAACACATTGGCTCCTTTTGTGCAGTTCAACTAAAATCAAAGTCGAAATAAAACCGAGCAGAAGTTTTGATATCCCTGTATGCAACAATAGGTCTAGAGGAAACAATTACTGAGAAATAACGGTTGATGACTTATTCTCCCAGAAGAAAAACATCTACCTTATCTTAATGGGAGGCAAAGCAGGAGAGTAGCATTTCTCAAACGGTGTGATTCATTCATATTAACTGAGACATTATCTTAACAATACCTTGTTTCAACATGTATAAAGAACGACAAAGCAGAAAAATACCATTCCTAAAACAATGCAACTGATTCATATTAACAGAGACATTATCTTAACAATACCTTGGCTAAACATGTAGAAAGAACTACAAAGAAGGATAGTACCATTTGTAAAACAATGGAACTGGTATATAATAATAGAGACATTACCTCAACAATACATTTCTTAAACATGTAGTCCAGCCGATCCCTAATAGAAATGGTACTTCCGCCGATCCCTAACTATTGGGAACGCGGTAATTTCAAAAAAATTCCTACGATCACGCAAGATCTATCTATGTGATGCATAGCAACGAGAGGTGAGAGTGTGTCCACATACCCTCGTAGACCAAAAGCGGAAGCGTTTAGTAACGCGATTGATGTAGTCGAACGTCTTTGCGATCCAACCGATCCAAGTCCTAAACGTACGACACCTCCGCATTCAGCACATGTTCAGCTCGATGATGTCCCTCAAACTCTTGATTCAGTCAAGGCCGAGGGAGAGTTTTGTCGGCAGGATGATGTGGTGACGGTGATGATGAAGTTACCGGCGCAGGGCTTTGCCAAAGCACTACGACGATATGACCGAGGTGTGTAACTGTGGAGGGGGGCACCGCACACGGCTAAAAGATCAACTTGTGTGTCTATGGGGTGCCCCCTGGCCATGTATATAAAGGAGGGGAGGGAAGAGGTGGCCGGCCCAAGGGGGGGGCCCTAGGCGTGGGGAATCCTACTAGGACTCCTCGGTCCAAGTAGGGTTCCCCTCCTCTTTCCTATTCCTAGTAGGAGAAGGAGGGAAGGAGGAAGAGGGGAGAAGGAAGGAGAGGGGCGCCAACCCCTCCTAGTCCAATTCGGACCAGCCCATGGGGGGGCCACCCCTTGAGGCCCTTCTCTCCTTTCCCGTATGGCCCATTAAGGCCCATTACTTCCCTCGTCGAATTCCCGTAACTCTTCGGTACTCCGAAAAATATCCGAATCACTCGGAACCTTTTCGATATCCAAATATAGCCTTCCAATATATCGATCTTTACGTCTCAACCATTTCGAGACTCATCATGTCTGTGATCTCATCTGGGACTCCGAACAAACTTCGGTCATCAAATCACATAACTCATAATACAAATCATCATTGAATGTTAAGCGTGCAGACCCTATGGGTTCGAGAACTATGTAGACATGAACGAGACACATCATCGGTCAATAACCAATACTGGAACCTAGATGTTGATATTGCCTCCTACATATTCTACGAAGAACTTTATCGGTCAAACCGCATAACAACATACGTTGTTCCCTTTGTCATCGGTATGTTACTTGCCCGAGATTCGATCGTCGGTATCATCATACCTAGTTCAATCTCATTACCTGCAAGTATCCTTACTCGTTCCGTAATACTTCATCCCGCGACTAACTCATTAGTCACAATGTTTGCAAGGCATATAGTGATGTGTATTACCGAGAGGCCCCAGAGACACCTCTCCGAAACACGGAGTGAAAAATCCCAATCTCGATTTATGCCAACCCAACAAACACCTTTGGAGACACCTGTAGAGCACCTTTATAATCACCCATTTACATGGTGACGTTTGGTAGCACACAAAGTGTTCCTCTGGTATTCGGGAGTTGCATAATCTCATAGTTTGAGGAACATGTATAACTCATGAAGAGAGCAGTAGCAATGAAAATGTAATGATCATAGTGCTAAGCTAACAGATGGGTCATGTCCGTCACATCATTCTCCTAATGATGTGAACCTGTTCATCAAATGACAACACATGTCTATGGTTAGGAAACATAACCATCTTTGATTAACAAGCTAGTCAAGTAGAGGCATACTAGGGACAATATGTTTTGTCTATGTATTCACACATGTACTAAGTTTCCGGTTAATACAATTCTAGCATGAATAATAAACATTTATCATTAAATAAGGAAATAAATAATAACTTTATTATTGCCTCTAGGGCAAATTTCCTTCAGTCTCCCACTTGCACTAGAGTCAATAATCTAGTTCACATCGCCATGTGATTTAACATCAATAGTTCACATCTGTATGTGATTAACACCTATAGTTCACATCGCCATGTGACCAATAACCAAAGGGTTTACTAGAGTCAATAATCTAGTTCACATTGCTATGTGATTAACACCCAAAGAGTAATAAGGTGTGATCATGTTTTGTGAGAGAAATTTAGTCAACGGGTCTATCACATTCAGAGCCGTATGTATTTTGGAAATATTCTATGTCTACAATGCTCTGCATAGAGCTACTCTAGCTAATTGCTCCCACTTCCAATATGTATCCAGACTGAGAGTTAGAGTTATCTGGATCGATGTAAAAGCTTGCAATGACGTAACTCTTTACGATGAATTCTTTATCACCCCCCTCACCGAGAAACATTTCCTTAGTCCTCACTAAGGATAATTTTGACCGTTGTTCAGTGATCTACTCTTAGATCACTATTGTACCCCCTTGACAAACTCATGGCAAGGTACACAATAGGTATGGTACACAGCACAACATACTTTATAGAACCTATGACTGTGGCATAGGGAATGACTTTCATTCTCTTTCTATCTTCTACCATGGTCGAGCTTTGAGTCTTACTCAACTTTACACCTTGTAATATAGACAAGAACTCCTTATTTGACTGATCCATTTTGAACTCTTTCAAAAACTTGTCAAGGTATTTACTCATTGAAAAATCTTATCAAGCGTCTTGATCTATCTCTATAGATCTTGATGCCCAATATGTAAGCAGCTTCACCCAGGTCTCTCATTGAAAAACTATTATTCAAGTATCCCTTTATGCTATCCAGAAATGTTATATCATTTCCAATCAACAATATGTCATCCACATATGATATTAGAAATGCTACAGAGCTCCCACTCAGTTTCTTGTAAATACAGGCTTCACCACAAGTCCGTGTAAAACCATATGCTTTGATCACACTATCAAAGCGTTTATTCCAACTCTGAGAGTCTTGCACCAGTCCATAAATGGATCGCTAGAGCTTGTATATTTTGTTAGTAACTTTAGGATTGACAAAACCTTCTGGTTGCATCATATACAACTCTTCTTTAAGAAATCCATTAAGGAATGCAGTTTTGACATCCATTTGCCAAATTTCATAAAATGCGGCAATTGCTAACATGATTCGGACAGACTTTTGAGCATCGATACAAGTGAGAAAATCTCATCGTAGTCAACACCTTGAACTTGTCGAAAACATTTTTGTGACAATTCGAGCTTTGTAGATAGTAATACTACCATCATCGTCTGTCTTCCTTTTGAAGATCCATTTATTCTAAATGGCTTGTCGATCATCGGGCAAGTCAATCAAAGTCCACACTTTGTTCTCATACATGGATCCCATCTCAGGTTTCATGGCCTCAAGCCATTTTGCGGAATCTGGGCTCATCATCGCTTCCTCATAGTTTGTAGGTTCATCATGGTCTTGTAACATGACTTCTAGGATATGATTACCATACCACTCTGGTGTGGATTGTATTCTGGAAGACCTACGAGGTTTGGTAGTAACTTGATTTGAAGTTTCATGATCATCATCATTAGCTTCCTCACTAATTGGTGTAGGAATCACTAGAACTGATTTCTGTGATGAACTACTTTCCAATTCGGGAGAAGGTACAATTACCTCATCAAGTTCTACTTTCCTCCCACTCACTTCTTTCGAGAGAAACTTCTTCTTTAGAAAGAGTCCATTCTTAGCAACAAATATCTTGCCTTCAGATCTGTGATAGAAGGTGTACCCAAAAGTTTCCTTTGGGTATCCTATGAAGACGCACTTCCCCGATTTGGGTTCGAGCTTATTAGGGAAGCTTTTTCACATAAGCATCGCAGTCCCAAACTTTAAGAAACAACAACTTTGGTTTCTTGCCAAACCACAGTTCATAAGGCGTCGTCTCAACGGATTTTGATGGCGCCCTGTTTAAAGTGAATGCAACTGTCTCTAATGCATAACCCCAAAACAATAGCGGTAATCAGTAAGAGACATCATAGATCGCACCATATCCAATAAAGTGCGGTTACAACATTTGGACACACCATTACGCTGTGGTGTTCCAGGTGGCGTGAGCTGTGAAACTATTCGACATTGTTTTAATGAAGGCCAAACTCGTAACTCAAATATTCTCCTCCACGATCAGATCGTAGAAACTTTTATTTTCTTGCTACGATGATTATCCACTTCACTCTAAAATTCTTTGAACTTTTCAAATGTTTCAGACTTGTGTTTCATTAAGTAGATATACCCATATCTGCTCAAATCATCTGTGAAGGTCAGAAAATAATGATACCCACCACGAGCATCAATATTCATTGGACTGCATATATCGGTATGTGTTATTTCCAATAAGTCATTAGCTCGTTCCGTTGTTCCGAAGAATGGAGTTTTAGTCATCTTGCCCATAAGGCACGGTTCGCAAGTATCAAATGATTCATAATCAAGTGATTCCAAAAGTCCATCTTTATGGAGTTTCTTCATGCACTTTACACCGATATGACCCAAACGGTAGTGCCACAAATAAGTTGCACTATCATTATCAACTTTGTATCTTTTGGCATCAATGTATCATTACGATCGAGATTCGATAAACCATCAACATTGGGTGTATGACCATAGACGGTTTTATTCATGTAAACAACATAACAATTATCCTCTGTCTTAAATGAATAACCGTATTGCAATAAACATGATGTAATCATATTCATGCTCAATGCAAACAACAAATAACATTTATTTATGTTCAACACTAATCCCGAAAGTATAAGGAGTATGCGATGATGATCATATCAATCTTGGAACCACTTCCAACACACATCGTCATGTCATCCTCAACTAGTCTCTATTTATTCTGCAACTCCTATTTCGAGTTACTAATCTTAGCAACTGAACAAGTATCAAATACCCAGGGGCTACTATGAACACTAGTAAGGTACACATCAGTAACCTGTATATCAAATATACCTTTGTTCACTTTTCCATCCTTCCTATCCGCCAAATACTTGGGTCAGTTCCACTTCCAGTGACCATTTCCTTTGCAGTAGAAGCACTCAGTTTCAGGCTTAGGTCTAGCTTTGGGCTTCTTCACGGGAGTGACAACTTTCTTGTCATTTTCCTTGAAGTTCCCTTTCTTTCCCCCCTTTTCTTGAAACTAGTGGTCTTGTTTAATCATCAACACTTGATGCTCTTTTTGATTTCTACCTTCACCGATTTTAGCATCACAAAGATCTCGGGAATCATTTTCGTCATCCCTTCAATACTATAGTTCATCACAAAGTTCCAGTAACTTGTTAATGGTGACTAGAGAACTATGTCAATCACTATCTTATCTAGAAGATTAACTCCCACTTGATTCAAGTGATTCTAGTACCCAGACATTCTGAGCACATGCTCACTAGTTGAGCAATTCTCCTCCATCTTTAAGGCTAAGTACTTGTCAGATGTCTCATACCTCTTGACACGGGCATGAGTCTGAAATACCAATTTCAGCTCTTGGAACATCTTATATGCTCTATGGCGTTCAAAACATTTTTGAAGTCCCAGTTCTAAGCCGTAAATCATGGTGCACTAAACTATCAAGTAGTCATCATATTGAGGTAGCCAAACATTCATAACGTCTGCATCTGCTCCTGCAATAGGTCTGTCACCTAGCGGTGCATCAAGGACATAATTCTTCTGTGCAGCAATGAGGATAAGCCTCACATCATGGACCCAGTCCGCATCATTGCCACTATCATCTTTCAACTTAGTTTTCTCTAGGAACTTATAAAAACATAGGGAAGCTATAACGTGAGCTATTGATCTACAACATAATTTGCAAAATATACTATCAGGACTAACTTCATGATAAATTAAAGTTCAGTTAATCATATTACTTAAGAACTCCCGCTTAGATAGACATCCCTCCAGTCATCTAAATGGTCGCGTGATCCAAATCAACTAAACCATGTCTGATCATCACGTGAGATGGAGTAGTTTTCAATGGTGAACATCTCTATGTTGATCATATCTACTATATGATTCAAGCTCGACCTTTCATTCTCCAGTGTTCCGAGACCATATCTGCATATGCTAGGCTCGTCAAGTTTAACCCGAGTATTCTGCGTGTGCAAAACTGGCTTGCACCCGTTGTATGTGAACGTAGAGCCTATCACACCCGATCATCATGTGGTGTGTTAGCACGAAGAACTGTCGCAACGGTGCATACTCAGGGAGAACACTTATACCTTGAAATTTAGTAAGGGATCATCTTATAATGTTACTGATGTACTAAGCAAAATAATATGCATAAAAGATAAACATCACATGCAATCAAAATACATGACATGATATGGCCATCATCATCTTGAGCTCATGATCTCCATCACCGAAGCATCGTCATGATCTCCATCGTCACCGGCGCGACACCTTGATCTCCATCGTAGCATCGTATTCGTCTCGCCAACTATTGTTACTACAACAATTGCTACCGCTTAATGATAAAGTAAAACAATTACATGGTGATTGCATTGCATACAATAAAGTGACAACCATATGCCTCCTGCCAGTTGCCAATAACTTTGTTACAAAACATGATCATCTCATACAACAATTTATATCACATCATGCCTTGACCATATCACATCACAACAAGCCCTGCAAAAACAAGTTAGACGTCCTCTACTTTGTTGTTGCAAGTTTTTCGTGGCTGCTACGGGATTCTAGCAAGAACCATTCTTACCTACGCATCAAAACCACAACGATTTTTCAAGTTTTAACCTTCAACAAGGACCGGCTGTAGTCAAACTCGATTCAACTAAAGTTGAAGAAACAGATACCCACCAGCCACCTTTGTGCAAAAGCAAGTCGGTAGAACCAGTCTCATGAACGCGGTCATGTAATGTCGGTCCGGGCCGCTTCTCCAACAATACCGCAGAATCAAAGTAAGACGTTGGTGGTAAGCAATATGACTATTATCGCCCACAACTCTTTGTGTTCTACTCGTGCATATAACATCTACGCAAAGACCTGGCTCGGATGCCACTATTGGGAATGCGGTAATTTCAAAAAAAATCCTACGATCATGCAAGATCTATCTATGTGATGCATAGCAACGAGAGGGGAGAGTGTGTCCACGTACCTTCGTAGACCGAAAGCAGAAGCATTTAGTAACGCGGTTGATGTAGTCGAACGTTTTCGCAATCCAACAGATCCAAGTACCAAACGTACGGCACCTCCACGTGCAACACACGTTCAGCTCGATGACGTCCCTCGAACTCTTGATCCAGTTGAGCCCGAGGGAGAGTTTCGTCAGCACGATGGCGTGGCGACGGTGATGATGAAGTTACAAGCGCAGGCCTTCGCCTAAGCACTACGACGATATGACCGAGGTGTGTAACAATGGAGGGGAGCACCGCACACGGCTAAAAGATCAACTTGTGTGTCTATGGGGTGCCCCCTGGCCACGTATATAAACGAGGGGAGGGAAGAGGTGGCCGGCCCAAGGGGGCGCGCCAGGTGTGGGGAATCCTACTAGGACTCCCCAGTCCAAGTAGGATTCCCCTCCTCTTTCCTATTCCTAGTAGGAGAAGGAGGGAAGGAGGAAGAGGGAAGAAGGAAGGAGGGGGGCGCCGCCCCCTCCTAGTCCAATTCGTACCAGCCCATGGGGGGGGCGGCCAACCCTTGAGGCCCTTCTCTCCTTTCCCGTATGGACCATTAAGGCACATTACTTCCCCTGGCGAATTCCCGTAACTCTCTGGTACTCCAAAAAATACTCGAATCACTCGGAACCTTTCCGATGTCTGAATATAGCCTTCCAATATATCGATCTTTACATCTCGACCATTTCGAGACTCCTCGTCACATCTGTGATCTCATCCACAACTCTGAACAAACTTCGGTCATCAAATCACATAACTCATAATACAAATCGTCATCGAGCGTTAAGCGTGCGGACCCTACGGGTTCGAGAACTATGTAGACATGACCGAGACACATCACCGGTCAATAACCAATAGCCGAACCTGGATGCTCATATTGACTCCTACATATTCTACGAAGATCTTTATCGGTCAAACCGCATAACAACAATACGTTGTTCCCTTTGTCATCGGTATGTTACTTGCTCGAGATTCGATCGCCGGTACCATCATACCTAGTGCAATCTCATTATCGGCAAGTCTCTTTACTCGTTCCTTAATACTTCATCCCGCAACTAACTCATTAGTCACAATGCTTGCAAGGCTTATAGAGATGAGTATTACCGAGAGGGCCCAGAGATACCTCTCCGAAACATGGAGTGAAAAATCCTAATCTCGATCTATGCGAACCCAACAAACACCTTCGGAGACACCTGTAGAGCACCTCTATAATCACCCATTTACGTTGTGACATTTGGTAGCACACAGAGTGTTCCTCCGGTATTCGGGAGTTGCATAATCTCATAGTATGAGGAACATGTATAAGTCATGAAGAGAGCAGTAGCAATGAAACTGTAACGATCATAATGCTAAGCTAACGGATGGGTCATGTCCATCACATCATTCTCCTAATGATGTGATCCCATTCATCAAATGACAACACATGTCTATGGTTAGGAAACATAACCGTCTTTGATTAACGAGCTAGTCAAGTAGAGGCATACTAGGGACAATATGTTTTGTCTATGTATTCACACATGTACTAAGTTTCCGGTTAATACAATTCTAGCATGAATAATAAACATTCATCATGAAATAAGGAAATAAATAATAACTTTATTATTGCCTCTAGGGCATATTTCCTTCACTAACAAGTGTTGCAGTTTTGAACTGAGATTCATAGTTAATTCTGAGAGTGGCATTAGATTAACAAAAAGCATAAACAGTTCCAGGGGAGAGTGGGAACAGCATCACCATGTGCTTCCATCTACTTACAAAGGGGGTGATGCAGAGTTTGTTATAATAAAGCAACAAGCATCATGTCTGGGTTGGTCCCATTTTTGTTCACTTAATGGGAAAAGACAGCAATTCAATAGCTTCAATTAAACATTTATTTAAAATAGTACCAATACAAGTAGCAAAACATCTCAAAGCACACTGCACGATCATGTGGATGAAGGCCGGTACTGGCCTTTCATGACGCAGTCAAGATCACCTACCAATCTGCCAACATGAATAGGAAATCCAATCTCGTTTTGTGTAGTTCAACTAAATCAAGCAAAGTCGCTGGTGTGACATTTAAGTTCGCTATAGCAACAAGTTGAATCGATATCCTGGTTTTAACAGAGGCAAAAAAGGAAACAATTACTAGCCAATAAAAGAGAACGAAACATACGACGACAAAAGGAAGCATCTACCTTAAATTGATGGAAAACAAAGTAGGATAGTAGCATTTCTAAAACAGTTGCATTGATTCATATTAACAGAGAAATTCTCTTAAAACAACATTCATTAAAATTTTAATTTACTTTTAACATTGGCATTGCTTCAATTTTCCAGCGGCATTCTTAGATTAACAATAGCAAAATAGTTGTATGGGACATGGGACATGCCAGCACCATGTGCGTCCACACGTATAAATGGGTGATGCAGAGTATGTTGCCAAGTAGCATATCTGTGTTGGTCCCATATTTGTTCTCTTTGAACCTTTTTCCTATGTGAGGGAAGCAAATCTAGTCCCGCACAAACTACCCGACCCCCAGTTTCTTCCCTTTTTCCACAAAGAGATCGGTTCCTTACAGATGTGTGTACTAGGTTACCCCCTTTTCCCCTTGTTGGCCAAAAAGCGGTTGGATAGCCAGTCCATACTACTTTCCCTCCCTCCTTTCCTCATTGAACCACGTCCTAGATTCATGCTCCACCCCACCCCACACTTCTTTCCTCTTTCAACCAAGACCTAGATTCGACTACAGAATCGAAAAAGATCCGCATGTAGCTAGAGCAACGACGGTTTCAAAGAAATTTATACCTTAGGGTCGTCGTACATGGCTAGGCATGCGGCGGGAGGCCGGATCTGCCCACACTACATACGGCGGCAAGGGAGAAGGGGTCAGAGGATCTCCAGCACAGGCGCTGGGTGAAAGAGAACAGTGCAACCGGCAGTGGATTGCCTCCCTCGCCGAAGGCGACAGAGTGAACGTTGCACCTCCTCCCCTTCCTAGTGCGATGGGATCTGGACGACTCCTTCACTAGAAGTGAGGGGGAGAGAGAGACAGAGGCCAACGCCGTCTTGTTTAGATCTAGTGGAGAGGGTGAGAGACTTGAACAAAGCAAACCCTAGCAAAGGAACGCTGAGCCTCCAGCGTGTGTGTGTGTCTATATATATATATATATATATATATATATATATATATATATATATATAGTGCAGCAAGAGTGTGAAGAGCGCAAACCCTAGCAAACAAGCGCTGAGGCTCCAGTTCATATAGTACTAGTGTATAGTACTAATATAGTGGAGTGGTTTTCTTTTTATCTCAACAATTGTTTTAAATTGTGTACGAAAAGAAACTCTTTATTTAACGTACCAGTGAAGAAAACTACTACGATCAACTAAGATCCACGCGTCCTGGTCGCACTTCCTGTCCTTCATGTGGGGTACACTACCCACCGTTAATTGAACAACCACACACGCGCCAAATTATCGGAAAGGTGTGCGAGTGTGTACAAATAAAGAATTTTATTTTCAATTATCGGAATGTGGGAGAGTATGTACAATTTGCCCTCTCTCAATAATTATGGTTTGTTGTGTTCAGCCTAAACTTGGTAAAACTTATCAAAGTTTAACTTCAGTCAAATCTAATATGCAGAGTAAATAAAAACGGAGGGGTACTACCTCCATCCGGGTTTTTAGTCCACACCACATTTTTAATCAAAGGTTGACCACATATTTCGATAAAAGCTAGACAAATAAAATTATAGGGTAGCTGAACAAAAAGTTGTGAGAAGGCTTAGAAATCAATACAAAACTTTTGCTCTTAGTACCAACGTCGATGCTTCTTCGAGGAAACATTTGGTTCATATCCAATTGTGTGATAAAATTGCACCAACGTAAACGACTGCCCCAAGATGAACTGGTGAATGATATCATCTTTGTGGTAACAAGCAAAGAGCACTGATGGAAGACAACCCATTCTTCATTGAACATCGATCAACTTCACCAGCCGATGCAACCATGAGACGCAACCATGAGCATCGATAACTCATCGTGGTGTGATGCATCATCAATTTTGGCATCATGTTTGGGTCAGGCACCAATGAAGTTTGATAATCCTCACCGTGGTTTGTTTCTTCTCGGTAATCAAGCTCGAGAAAGGAAGAACTGAGCAACAGTGCCCATCCAATTTTGTGCAATTCCACTAAAATTGAGGAAGACATGCCCGGGTATGAAAATACGCATCCCTGCTTGGAAACATATTTAAAAAACGATATTTAAGTAGTGTCGTTTCTTTGTTTTAGTAGTGGAACAATATTAATAGCGGCATCTTAATTGTCAATAAGAATTAATGAAACGTACACCAAAAAATAGAAGCATCATGATTATCTTGATGGGAACTAAAGCAGGATACCCAAAAAACTAAAGCAAGATAGAAGAATTTATCGACGCCTCTACATGGTCATTGCTTCATTTTACCAGTGATAGTTTTAGATTAGTGGAAGCAATAGGAGCATATGGATAATGACCGCACAACCACCATGTACTTTTTGTCGGAAAAAAAATGTGTATACCTCCACCGATGCATAAATGATAAACCAGGACAACTTTTGGAGTGGCCTTTCCTCTATAATAGTAAAAAAATTGGTGATGTTGGACCAACCGACGAACCCTAACTAATGTACATGGGGAGCTGGGGAGTAGTGGTATAGAAGAAAACCCGATTGCATAGTACAATGAAGCATGAAACCCAAAAGAAGTTATACCTCAGGTGGGAGAGATGTGGCTTAGGCAGGCGGGTGGGATCTGCCCACATGACGGAAGAGAACAAGGGCGTGGAGGACCTTTGTCCGCACCAGCGTCGGCTCATAGAGGATGGTGCGCATCGGCTTCCTCCATCGCCAATGGCAACAACGTCAACACTGGAACTCCTCACCTCTCGCACCGGACGGGATCCGGCCGGATCTGTGACCACCGGTGAGGAGAGAGATAGAGTGGACACTGTCATCTTGTTCAGACTAGCAAGAGGCCCATGCGTTGTATGGAACATCAAGATGTATTTATACGAGTTGTTTATCTTGTGGGAGACAAAGATGAACGAGGGAAGGCCTTATTTGAAAATGTGGAGAGGGGTGCAGATATCTTTTGGCAAAATTGCCATAGTCCGATATAGGTCGGACGGTCTATATTGCAGGATGGCAGGCACACCATCATCACCAACTCGGTTTTTTATAAGAGTAGTAGACACTACTGCAGGATGTTGCTAACGCGACACTACGATCAGAGACCCTTCGACAAAACTATGTGCGATGCATTAATCGCAAACGGTGATGTAAAAAAACCGTCAAAAAGATGCAAAACGTTTGCGATGGCGGATACATCAAACATGGTTCAGATTTTAGTTGTGTGTGCGATGTGGGGCACATGGTTTAGTTCAATGAACTGTTTGCGATGAGGAAGAAGAACAGAAATGGGCAACCAAATGAAGGCGTGTGCGATATACGACATATAGTTCAGTCGAATTAACTGTTTGTGATGAGCCAGAACAATAGAAATGGGCAGCCAGATGAAGGTGTGTGCGATTGAGGGCATACACTTCAAACGTATGAATTGTTTGTGATTAGGAAACACAACAGAAACGGTCAGCGTGATCAACGTGTCTGCGATTGACGGCATACACTTCACACGGACGAATTGTTTGCGACTAGCCACAACAAACAGAAACAGTTAGACAGATCAATGTGTGTGCGCTAGACGGGCACACATTCTCATTAAAAGAAGTGTGTGTGATGGTAATAATGAGTGCGCATGGTTGTTGGAACAAGACATGTGCTGACATCGCCTATTGCGGTGCACCCTATGGTGCAAACACCACGTACGCGACCGAGAAAGCGTGCCCACGTTACGTTGTCCGAGAATAGTGTCGTACTTAGAAATTATAGAACCGTCAACAAATTTTGAGCATGCGTCCCATCACATTCCAAATTACTACCACACTATATTTAATTGCAAACCTGTTCACACCGATCAAAACCTAAACAGTTTCCCGCTTAGGAGCGTATTAGTACTCGGTTACAAATACTACTACTCCAAGATGACTGCACATTCCTCCTCAACTCGATCCTCATCCACAAAAACAAACAAGTCATTCATCCTCGTTCCCTTGCGTCTGCCATGGCTAGCGTGAGTTCTGGGTCGAGAGATTACTACCAGGGAGAGGCAAGCATGGAAGCGGAAGCACGAGAGATGTCCCGCCGCGCCGCGAAAGCAGCCGACATGTCCCATTGTGCAGCCGTAGCAGCACAGAGGTCCCGCCGCACCGCCGAAGCAGCACAGAGGTCTCGCTGCACCGTCGATGCAGCACACTGGTCCGGCAGTGTCGCGAAAGCAGCAGAGATGTCCCGTCATGCTGTGAATGCAGCAAAGATGTCCTCCTGTGCCCCGGCGGCCTGGGAAAATGTCTCGCGGGCGGGCGAGGACTCTCACAGGCGCATGCGCGCTATGTTCGTTGACCTGATGGGTCGGATCTCCGACTGGATGAAGCAGCAGGACGAGATGAATGCCTCGTTTGAAAGTGCTACCAGCGTCATTCGGGGACTAGGGGAGGACAAGGCAAAGCTGCATGCTGAGCACGACCTGCTGAGGGCGAAGATCGCCGGAACGACGAAGCAGCACGAGGATACCACTCCCTTGTTGCAGAGGGCCGGCTTCATCATCAAGAAACTTATGGATGAGAATGCCATGCTCCGCATTGAGCACCAAAGGCTGTTGGAGGAATCCGTGGATGCTCTCAAGCAGCATCTCGAGGACACGAAAGAGCTCATCGCCGCTCGCTGCAGAGACTACTAGTTCCTGCGGCCTGTAGCAACACATCATGAAAGTAGAGATCAGCGAGCCAGATCGTTGTCTTCCTTCTTCTTTTGCCCTTGTGTATTTCGGGTGTTGCTGCATGTGGCTTTTTTAATTATCTTCCTAAATATGTAAGACAATTATTATCCACTATCATCGTCCTTATATTCACCGGTCTTGCTATAAGTCGCAGTCGATGCTATATAGGTCCGCCGGATCTTACATCAAGATCCATGCAAAACTTTCTTTTTAGATTTTCTTTTTTCTCTTTAAATCTCAGTCGAGTGAGACATAGCCATGCCATGAAACAGGGGCTCGGGTGCCATTAATGGAGACATTGGGAGGGAGGTGGGTGGCGGATAGAGGTCACAGGGCTCCCCTCCTGATGAGCACGCGCAGGGGTCTGATCGCACGCCTCCTGTACTCAAATAGCTACCCCACATGACACCTCCTAGCCAATAGAAAAAGGGGACGCGTGGCGGAACATAAATGGTAAGTAGAATGCCCATGGTTTCAATAATACTTGTGTTTCCGATTTGTAAAGTGGCAGCACTTGTTCCAAAATGACTTTGTTGATTGTTAATGTGTGCGCCTTCGCAAATCGAACAAAGAATTTATCACAACATGTTGGTGCCATGTCATGACACAATGCCAAGTTTCATAATTTTCAAGTGAGTTTTGGATTTACGGGAATTTTAAAACCAAGTTTCTCGATGTTTCCGGCCGAGCCAAGACGCCCAAATGTTTGAATTCCATTCCCACTTCTTCCATGGGACCTAGAAATTTGCCCAAGTACACATAAATGATTTTCCAACTAACTTTTGCACACTGGAGCATGCACTTGTACTTCAAATTTGAATTATGTGCATTAAGTGCCTGTAAAATCAATTAATGTATAAAAAGGCCAAATGAACCTGGAATAATTCCAAATTTTAGCAGGAAACTCCTATTTGGTCTAAGCTGCCTGTGTAAACAAATCAAGGCGGGAGAAGGCAATGTATGTTGTTTCGCACACGGAGGTGACACATTCCCTCTCGGAACCACGAGCCTTCTTGAGCGAAGCTCCGGTTTCCAAGAAGCTTATACCAAAGCTTGTCCCAATTTGGCCAAACAATTTACAACAACATGTTGGTGCCATGTCATGACACCATGCCAAGCTTCATGATTTTCAGGCATGTTTTGGATTTACAGGAATTAAAAAATCAAGTTTCTCAATTTTTCCGGCCAAGCCACGACACCTAGATGTTTGAATTCTATTCGCATTTCTGGCATTGGACCTAGAAATTCAGCCAAGGACACACATGTGATTTTTCAACCAACTTTGGTGCACTGGAGCATGTGCTTGTAGTTCAAATTTGAATTCTGCACATTAAATGCCGAGAAATTCAATTAATGTATAAAAAGGCCAAACGAACCCGAAATAATTCCAAGCATGAAACTCCTATTTGGTCTAAGCTGCATGTGTAAAACAATTAAGGCGGGAGAAGGCAGTGTATGTCATTTCGCACACAGAGGTGACACGTTCCCTCTCGGAACCACGAGCCTTCTTGAGAGAAGCTCTGGTTTGCAAGAAGCTTATACCAAAGCTTGTCCCAATTCGGCCAAAAAAATTACCACAACATGTTGGTGCCATGTCATGACACCATGCCAAGTTTCATGATTTCAGGCGTGTTTTGGATTTACAGGAATTAAATAACCAAGTTTCTCAATATTTCCGGCCAAGCCACGACACCCAAATGTTTGAATTTCATTCCCATTTCTTGCATGGGACCTAGAAATTCACCCCAGGACACACACATGTGATTTTTCAACCAACTTTGATGCACTAGAGCATGTGCTTGTAGTTCAAATTTGAATTAGGCACATTAAATGCCATGAAATTAAATTAATGTATAAAAAAGGCCAAAAGAACCCAGAATAATTCCAAATTTTAACACGGCACTCATACAGTTCTATGTTGCCTCTATAAAAAATCAAGGGGGGAGGCAGCCTATATCATTTCGCCCACAAAGGTGACACGTCCCCCCTCGGGAACCACGAGTCTTCTCGAGAGAAGCTCCGGTTTGCAAGAAGCTTATACCAAAACTTGTCCAAATGCGGCCAAATTTTTTACCATAGCATGTTGGTGCCATGAAATGACACCATGCCAAGTTTCATGATATTCAGGCGAGTTTTGAATTTACAGGAATTTAAAAACCAAGTTTCTCAATGTTCCCGGTCGAGCCACGACGCCCAGATGTTTGAATTTCATTCCCATTCTTGCATGGGACCTATAAATTCACCCAAAGACACACATGTGATTTTTCAACAAACTTTGGTGCACTGGAACATGTGCTTGTAGTTCAAATTTGAATTATGCACATTAAATGCCTAGAAACTCAACTAATGCATAAAAATGCCAAACGAACCCGGAATAATTCCAAATTTAAACACGACACTCATGTAGCTGCATGTTCACTGTGCATAAATGTTCTAGCAATTCAAACACCATCCTTTCCCTCCCTAACACCATTTTGTCTTTCAAAACATAATGAAAAATTCAGGTATACCATAAATAGTTTACTAGCAAGAACCGTGTGGGATGCGATATAAAATATATTGGCGCACCGTCTTGTCTGGCTTACGCGGGAAGCTTCGTCATCTACAGTACATCACCCGCACTTGAACCACACTTGCGCGCCAGTTTCTCACCGAGCAAAAAATTTCTGCCACCGCGGAAATATCTATCTCTCCGCCCCCTCCCTCCCACCAAAAGCCACATTTCCACTGTTTCTCCTTGCTTTCCAAGTTCAAACCTTCATTGCGGCTTACTGACAGCTCAGCCTCCTCGCTGGGGACCCTTCTTCTCGCAGCGCAGCCTCCTCTTGGGCGATCCTTCTTCTTGCAGCACCGCCTCCTCACTAGCGACCCTTCTTCTTGCAGCGCCGCCTCCTCGCCGGCGACCCTTCTTCTTGCAGCGCTGCCTCCTTGCTACTGACCCTTCTTCTTGCTGCGTGGCCTCAGCAATATGGTTAGGTAATCCACACCCCACCCACACCATCTTCCTCCTTCCCCGTCCCACATGCCCTGACCGACGGCGTGACACCTTCCGCCAAAATGACTGGCCATGTCCTCCAATTAAGCGTCGCCCGCAGCCATTTTGCACGTAGTATAACATGGAGCTCAGTAGCATCTGGCGGCGGAGAAGCAAATCGCGGCCGCATGGGCGCACGAGGTCGCTATGGCTGCCATGCGTGCCGACCGCCAGATCTTGGAGGAGCACCTCGTCTTCGAGGCCACCATCGACACTGCCACGCGGTTGTCTACTTTAAAATACAGTTCATGATGTTTTCTCGAGGCCACTGCCAGTGCCTTCTAGTGAATTTTCCTCTGTAGTGTTAATATGCAATCTGATGTTCAGTTAACAGTTTGGTCCTATGAAATGTAATTCAGTTAACAGTTTGGTCAAACAATTGCTACATTTCGTAGTATTGTTGTCAAGCATTCTTTGTTTTGTTAACTGTCTTATCTTGTAGTACATGTTTCTCTTCTGCAATGTTGTGCTTAATTAACTATTTTGGTTCATTTGGTCTGTTGTCCATTTAACTATTTGATTCAATTCTGCAATTTGATTTTCATTTGTTGTGGGTACAATTTTGTACTGTTATGCATGTGAGAAATAAATCAAATTTGGATGTACTCAATACATATTCTACTGATAGTATGGCAACTCTCAGTTAACCTAATCAACATATTCCTTATGTGTGTTGCAGGGAAACAATTGGAGACACTGCGGTTTACCATCGAGGTTTGCTCATGCATGGTCCTTTCGCTAATAGCACATTATTGTGCAGTTGCAGGAATCATTCTAATATTTAGGTTTCTTACAATTTGGTCTTGCACATGTAGGTCCTGCTGTCAGAGGCTTAGACCCATTGTTTGACCCATTTTGCATATGGGGAAATGAGATGTCCATGAATATCAGTCAAGTCAAGAAACTCAGAAAGATTGTTAGGATGAAGAAACTTGCGACAAATAATAGCAAGATCTTTGTTTGCACAATGAAGAATACATTAGTCAACTATAGGATGGTACTAACTCTTTTACATTGTTTTTACCCCTTGCACCATTTCAAAATTTATAACAACGATTTATGCATATCTTTGTTTTCAATACTTTTCAAAGCAATTCACCGATGATTACCTCTCAAACCACCTGCATGGTCAAGAGGCGAGGAAGATATTCATTCAACACCCACGATAAAATATTGAAGTCTTACTGAAGAGGACGAAGGTTGGGCGGCCAATTATCCATAGCCACTCGCCTAAAGTTGTAAGGGCATTCAACGTCACTGAGGACTCAGTATTTGCCTTCCGCTTCTGCAGTTTCCCACATGAGATTCATCTGTCTATTTATCATGCATGATGCTACTTTCTAAAGGTTTTTGATGTTGCATGTGAAACTTGGTGCTGTTGTGTAATGGCGTAATTGAGTGTTGAAACTATATAATGTAATTCGATTATGAAATTCTGGTTGCCGTTATACGAATATGAAATATCTGGTGTGTTTTATAAGAAATGTCAATTTGATTACTACATGGATTAACAATAATAGGCTAATTACCATGCTTATTGGGGTTTTCTATTGCAGACGGTTACTCAAACAGCACCGTGGGCGATGAACTCAAACAACCCAAACGGTTTCTAGAAAGTAGGCGTGTTCGATCAACTAACAATCACACACGACTTCCGGCAGAGAACTGTTTGCGTTAGGCCACCTTGCACAAACGTTTCCACACAAAAAATTGTGTGTGATATACATACGAACGGAAATGTTTTTCTGGGATTCACCGTGTGGGATGTACATACAAATGGAAACGATTGGGTTTTGATGCCTCACCTGATCGCACACGAGCTCATTTTGCCCCCGCCTGTGTGCCAGGAGGGCATATCCCCGATGGTTTTTTGGTCGTGTGGGAAGGACACCCCCCCCCTATCGCAGTCACTCACTTGGCGACGGTTTGAAACACCATCGCGGAAAGGGGTTAAAACCATTTGTATAGCACGTCTCTACACCAGTGAGATAAGAGTAGTAGACTAAGTAGAGTAGTAGAGATATAGTAGAGAAGTAGAGATAGAGATATGGAGAGGGTGAGAGAGCAAGACGCGACAAACCCTATCAAACAAGAGGATATATATACAATGGAGTAAAAAATCTCTACATACCAGTGGTTTTAAATACAATATCAGTGGTTTTAAATAGAACTCGACCAATAACACGCCCCCGCTTCCAGGTCGCAGTTTGTATCGCTCACGTGTGGTCCCCGACCCTCCATTATTGAACAAATTAAAGGGCCGAATTATTACGTACGTAAGCTGCCTCTTCGTGTACAAATGCGCTCCATCGTGTACTCGCGGGTATGTCGGAGGCAGAGAGTGCGTGTACATTTCTTCTTGTATGTAGTACTCCATTTATCTCACTTCATATTGTTTCCCACTCCTATGATATTCCTATCCTAGGAACAAAATGAGGCGGTACTAAGTTTGTGTGTGCATAGGGAGAACAAGACATCGATGTTGTGTCCGAGTAGTCGCGAGAGTCATCACTATGTGTGTGAGCGCTCACACACACATAGGCATGCATATCCATGTGTTGAGCCTTGTTTGGCATGCTAAACTATGCATCCACAACTTAGAAAATCATATGTTCCTTTGAGTTATCCCTCTTAACTGTATTCCTGATCTTCATCTATCAGTTTATAGTCAAGGGTATATGTGCATTCATGTCGATGCCTTTTATTCTTCTGGTCCGCAAGCCATTCTATTTGAGAATGACTAGGAGAAACAAACTCCAGTACCTCATCCATATCTAGGATTGGGTCAAAGTATTTGTATTTCGCAGATGATGAATGCCAATCCAGCTTCTAATAGGTTCCATCTTGGAGCATTACCCCCTTTATGCCAGGATTGTCATGAGAATTGCACAACCTCTTATGAACTCTTGATATAGTGATACTTCTCGCCATCATTATTCATTCCTCGGACCCCTTGTTGTTGCAACCGGAATACCAACAAATGAAATGTGATGTGTGAAATCAATACTCCTAGCAACCCTATTGCTTGGTAGTTAATGGACACTAATATCATTCTTAGTGTGTTGGTTATTGAATCACTATTCTAAGATTAATCGTGCCACTAGTCCATTTTTCCTGGTGCACACTTCGATCAATGAGTTAGGATTGTATCAATCGCTCGCTCTTTTGATCACATCATCTTGCCCTGAAAAGCAAGATTGTACTCGATCTTAGAAACGTACCGGTGGTTCGTGATTTTTGGGATATATTCTCGGAAGTATTTCCAGGTTGTTGCTACGTCTTGAGCTTGCGTTGGTTTTCCTTGAAGAGGAAAGGGTGATGCAGCAAAGTAGCATAAGTATTTCCCTCAGTTTTTGAGAACCAAGGTATCAATCCAGTAGGAGGCTCCTCAAAAGTCCCACACACCTACACAAACAAACAAGAACTCGCAACCAACGCAATAAAGGGGTTGTCAATCCCTTCACAGCACTTGCGAAAGTGAGATCTGATAGAGATAATATGATAAGATAAATATTTTTAGTATTTTTATGATATAGATAAGAAAAGTGAAGATGCAAATATAAGTAGATTGAAATCTTATATGATAAAAGATAGACCCGGGGGCCATAGGTTTTACTAGTGGCTTCTCTCAAGATAGCATAAGTATTATGGTGGGTGAACAAATTACTCTCGAGCAATTGATAGAAAAGCAAATAATTATGAGATTATCTAGGCATGATCATGTATATAGGCATCACGTCCGCGACAAGTAGACCGACTCCTGCCTGCATCTACTACTATTACTCCACACATCAACCGCTATCGAGCATGCATCTAGAGTATTAAGTTCATAAAGAACAGAGTAACGCATTAAGAAAGATGACATGATGTAGAGGGATAAACTCATGCAATATGATATAAACCCCCATCTTTTTATCGTCGATGGCAACAATACAATACATGCCTTGCTGCCCCTGCTGTCACTGGGAAAGGGCACCGCAAGATTGAACCTAAAGCTAAGCACTTCTCCCATTGCAAGAAAGATCAATCTAGTAGGCCAAACCAAACTGATAATTTGAAGACACTTGCAAAGATAACTTAATCACACATAAAAGAATTCAGAGGAGATTCAAATATTTCTCATAGATAAACTTGATCATAACCCCACAATTCATTGGATCTTTACAAACACGCCGCAGAAAGAGTTACATCGAATAGATCTCCAAGAAGATCGAGGAGAACTTTGTATTGAGATTCAAAGAGAGAGAAGAAGCCATCTAGATAATAACTATGGACCCAAAGGTCTATGGTAAACTACTCACAACTCATCGAAAGGGCCTTGGAGATGATGTAGAGGCCCTCCGTGGTCGATTCCCCTCCGGTGGAGCGCCGGTGAAGGCTCCAAGATGGTATCTCGCGGATACATAAGGTTACGGCGGTGGAAATAGTTTTTCGTGGTGCTCCTCGATGGTTTCAGGGTACGTGGGTATATATAGGAGGAAGAAGTAGGTCGGTGGATGCTTGAGGGGCCCGCGAGGGTGGAGGGCACGCCCACCTGTAGGGGGCGTGCCGGCACCCTCGTGGCCGCATCCTCTGTTGCTTGACGTCCACTCCAAGTCCCCTGGATCATGTTTGTTCCAAAAAGATCGCTCCCGAAGGTTTCATTCTATTTGGACTCTGTTTAATATTCCTTTTCTTCGAAACACTGAAATAGGCAAAAAAAACAGCAATTCAGGTTGGGCCTCCGGTTAGTAGGTTAGTCCCAAAAATGATATAAAAGTGTAAAGTAAAGCCCATAAACATCCCAAACGGGCAATATAATAGCATGGAACAATCAAAAATTATAGATACGTTGGAGACATATCAAGCATCCCCAAGCTTAATTCATGCTCGTCCTCGAGTAGGTAAATGATAAAGACAGAATTTTTGATGTGGAATGCTACCTAGCATAATTCTCAATGTAATTTTCTTTATTATGGCATGAATGTTCAGATCCAAATGATTCAAGATAAAAGCTTATAAAACATAAAAATAGTAATACTTGAAGCATACTAGCATGTAATCATATCTTATCAAAATAGCATAGCCAAAGAAAGCTTATCTCTACAAAATCATATAGTTAGGCCATGCTTCATTTTCATTATCATGCACAACCCCGATTTCGGCCAAGCAATTGGTTCATACCTTTTAACGTGCTTCAGCTTTTTCAACTCTTACGCAATACATGAGCGCAAGCCATGGACATAGCACTATATGTGGTATATGGTGGTGGTTGTGAAGACAAAAAAAAGGAAGAAGATAATCTCACATCAACTAGGCGTATCAACGGGCTATGGAGATGCCCATCAATAGATATCAATGTGAGTGAGTAGGGATTGCCATGCAACGGATGCACTAGAGCTATAAATGTAAGAAAGCTCAACAAAAGAAACTAAATGGGTGTGCATCCAACTTGCTTGCTCACGAAGACCTGGGGCATTTTGAGGAAGCCCATCATTGGAATATGCAAGCCAAGTTCTATAATGAAAAATTCCCACTAGTATATGAAAGTGACAACATAGGAGACTCTCTATCATGAAGATCATTGTGATGCCCCCGATTCAATCATACACTAATCATGCACGCAAACATGTACGATCAAGATCAGGGACTCACGGGAAGATATCACAACATAACTCTAAAAACATAAATAAGTCATACAAGCATCATATTACAAGCCAGGGGCCTAGAGGGATTGAATACAAGTGCTCGATCGTAGACGAGTCAGCGGAAGCAACAATATCTGAGTACAGACATAAGTTAAACAAGTTGCCATAAGATGGCTAGCACAAACTGGGATACAGATTGAAAGAGGCGCAGGCCTCCTGCCTGGGATCCTCCTAACTACTCCTGGTCGTCGTCAGCAGCCTGCACATAGTAGTAGGTGAAAGTGCTAGTATCGACTAGAGGGGGGGTGAATAGGCGATTTTTATGAAAGTCTTCAAAACTTGGAAGTTCCGAAGAAAAATAATAGCAATGACCTAGTTGATATGCAGCAGAAGATAAACTACCATAAGCAAACCATAGTCAAGTATGCAATGATGTGAAAGTACAAGACTAATAGCAGCTAAGCAGTAAGGATCAGGATGGAAGATAGTATGAAGCCAATCAACAGTAGTAGCCAAGAAATGAAGTCAAACAGATACACAGATAGGCAATGACTTCACGAAGACAAACCTAAGTAAAGGAAGGAAGAGGATAGAACCAGTCACTTGTTGAAGACACATGATTTGTTGGACCAGTTCCAGTTGCTATGACAACTGTACGTCTGGTTAGGGAGGCTGAGATTCAACTCAGAAGACCGCGTCTTCACCTTATTCCCCTTGAGCTAAGGACACACAGTCCTCACCCAATCACTCTGGTAAGTCTTCAAGGTAGACTTCCGAACATTCACAGACTTCGTTCACTGGCAATCCACAATGACTCTGGATGCTCAGAACGCGACGCCTAAACGGTTGGAGGATACACAGTCCTCAAGTGTAATAAGTCTTCAGGTCACACAGACAGAATGACTTCAGTGATGCCTAACACTCTTTGGCTCTGGGTGTTTGGGCTTGGTCCTCGCAAGGATTCTCTCTCTCAAAGGCTTCGAGGTGGCTTGCTCTCAAAACGACAAAAGCCGCAAACTAACTCTGAGCAGCCACCAATTTATGGTGTAGGGGTGGGCTATTTATAACCACTGGGCAACCTGACCTGATATGTCCGAAATGACCCTGGGTCACTAAGGAATTGACACGTGTTCCAACGGTCAGATTTCAAACACACACGACAACTTTACTTGGGCTACAAGCAAAGCTGACTTATCCAGCTCAGGATAAGATTTGCTCTCATTGTCTTCGCTCGAAGACATAGGATTTGGGTTGAGAATCACTTCAGTCATTCTGACTTAGTTCACTTGGACGCCACTTAACAGTACGGTGGTTCCTATGACTCAACAAAGAAGAAAAGGAAACAGCGAAACAACACAGTCTTCGCGCTCCATAGTCTTCACTCAATGTCTTCTCATGTCATAGTCTTCAATATGAATATCTTCACATACCACCATTGTCTTCAATGTCTTCATACATTTTTAGGGGTCATCTCCGGTAGGTAAACCAAATCAATGAGGGACACTACCTCCGTTATCCTGCAATTCTCACAAACGCATTAGTCCCTCAACCAACTTTATCGTCAATACTCCAAAACCAACTAGGGGTGGCACTAGATGCACTTACAATCTCCCCCTTTTTGGTGATTGATGACAAACTGGTTGAAGTTTTCAACGGGGATAAAGTATGTGAAATTGTAAAGGATAGGGTATTGTCTTCATAAGTAGCAAGGGCTCCCCCTGAATATGTGGATATAAGTAATTTGCTTTTGGAATGCAAATGCACATGGTAGGTTGTACTTGTGGAGATCCACTTCAACTTATGAAGATAATTCATCATGCACGAAATCATATAGCAAATAGAATGACATGCATAATGAAAAATGGACGTCTGCAGAATGATCTAAGTGCGGAAGTTATCATCGCACATGCGGAATTACATCGCACAGTAAAGCAAATAAGTAGCAGACGACCATCGAGTTTAAGTGTTACAACTCAAAAACCAAATGTTTCAAAAGCGAGAGTTGTAAACACGAGGTAAATATAAAGCAACCGCCCATATGAACCCGCTTGAAGACTATCAACTCATATGCTTCTCCCCCTTTTGTCAGTAATGACCAAAAAGGTTTGAAGACATAGAGCATCTACTCGTCCTCATGAGTAGGTGAAGCAGTAGGGTTGTCGTTGTTGCTTGGCGGTGCAGGCGTACTTGGTGTAGTGTCAATGCGTGCAGAAGTAGGAGCCGGTGAAGTAGTATCATCTTCATCATCGATCACTCTTGCATTCACAGTTGCCGCGGAGGAAGAATAGTCAGAGTCTTCAAGTGATGGAGTTCGATGTAGGACAGCAGTCCGTGGAGGAGTGGAGTCAAACTTGAATCTTTCAGTGAAGCCATCGTCTTGAAGATCTGCTTCAGCACTAAGCAGTGTCAAAATCTTCCATGATCGCCGACAGGTTTCGTGAGTGACAAATGCATTCTTGGTGGCAAGATTGCGAATGCGATTTACATCCACCAAGAGACTTTGCATCTGACGCTTGAGCCAGAAATGATGCTTATCCTATTTCTGATGTAGAGCCACAAGAAGTTCTCGGTCATTGAGGACCCGAGAGCGCTTCTTTGGCCTTTGAGCAATTGTGCTCTCAATAGCTTCAGTTGGTGCACGATGAGGCAGACGAGTATTTCCAGCCATCGGATAGACACGGGTGATAGCTTGGACACCTTCCATAGGCTGAGTGAAGCTTTGATGTTCAGCATTTTGAAGACAAAGAGGCTCCTTGGCAGGCTCAGGGTATATAGCTTCAACTGACATATCAACCTCTAGTAGAAAGATCAGATGATTGCGAGCAGAGGGCTGATAGTTGACAGAAGAGTGTCGCTTGATGAGGCACATGACCCATGGAGCATAAAACTTCAGACCAAAACGGTCAGATCCAGAAGTAGCAAGTTGCCTGATGAAGAATTCTTGGGAATTTGAAGCTGATGCCATTGAGGATGTAAAAGACCAAAGTCTTCATGGCTCCTTCAAGTTTTGTAGCTGATGAATGTCCTTTGATAGGCCATAGAGTCCGCCTGATGATGTGATATATGGTGCGAGGCAGATACTCAAGGTCATCAACAAAGAACTCCGTTGGATATTCAGCGTTAGATGGCAAGGGCTTCATCATGCTCAACATCTGGCTCATATTGGGTTTAGGCTTGTGGAAGATGCTCTCCAGTGCATTGCGGTGGTTTTGACAACCAGGTTCATATAGCTCTCCGGGAGTGGATAGGCCTGTAAGCTCAATGATATCAAGAGCTTTGGCTTCATGATGAACATTTCCTGTCATCCACTCGAGAACCCATGTCTTTGTATCTCTGTTATATCCGCGAATGTGGAGCGTAGCATAGAATTGAAGCAGAAGTTCTTCATTCCAATGTTCTTTGTCAGTCACAAAGCTGATCAGACCAGCATCACGAAAACAGTCAAGTGCTTCTTCTAAGCACAGCAGTCCAGCAATGGCTTCAGTGTCGAGGCACATATGAGGGAAAATGCGCCCTTGATCATACAGAACACAGGAGTAATAGCTTCGCTATTGATAGCTCCAGAAATGATCTGATGGTATCCTTGGCTTTGAGTAGGGGTTCTTGGCGCCGTCAAAGAAGGTATTGTGGCTTTTGAAGCCATTTGCATTGAAGGACCCTGTAGAATTAGCAGTGCCTGGGAACCTTGGCAGTCTTGGCTTTGGTTTCTGGACCTGAGGCCTATGCTCAACATGATAATCAAATTGAGGTCCAGAGGCAGTAGGCGGAGGTACCAGAATGGGCCATCGGACAGTGGTTAGCTGACCATGATTGTATGCTTGCTCAATTGTATTGGGCCTTGGTGGCAGAACAGGAGCAGTGGCAGCAGCTGAGGCTTCAGGCTGCACAACAGGTGCTTCAAGAGCAGTTGCCTCATTGGCTTCAGGCACACTAGTTGGTTCAAGCTCCACATTAGCTTCAGCCATGACTACGTCATTGGCTTCACTTGCGTTGGTAGTGGCAGCTTCAGGATTTTCAACCTCCACTGGACGAGCTGGAGGGTCGGGCACTGGCACGTTCACATCAGGAACAGCTTCTTCAATAACTGGGGGAGTAGGGACACATACGTCTTCCTGTCTTTCATCGGCTAATGCAGCTGGATTGTCTTCAGCAGCTTGGGCTTCAGACGCGGAGACATTCTCAGTTGGAGTGGCTTTAGGAAACACTTGACGTGCAACATGTTGATGATGCACTTCTCCTTCTAGAATGCTCGGAAGAGGGACTTGAGGCCTTGGTCCTTTGCGAAGCCTTTGTAGGATAGGCGAAGCCTTGGGAGATGGAGTGGGCAGGTCCTCATCCTCTTCAACTTGCACAGATGGTGTGGCTTGTTGTTGTTGGGGAGTACTGGGGGAGTCTTGTTGTTGCGGGCGATCAGCCCATGATGCATCCTGAGCAATTGGCGTCAAAGGACGACCAATGCTAATGATTTTGCTGTTCGTGAGAACAGGCGATGATACCACATTGTATTCAATTTGAGGAAGAACTTCATCATCTTCAACATTGTCATGGTGACCAATGTCTTCAGCAGTGATGGGATCAACTGCTGGAATCTCTTTAGCTTCAGGAGCCTCTGTGGAAGCAGGCTCATGAACAGTCATTCGTAGTTCTTGGGTTGCAGATGCAGGACGAACCACTGAGATGGGTTCAACAACAAGGGGCTCTGTGGGAGCAGCCTGACTTTTCTTGGTCTTGCGCTTCTTCTTGGAGGGAGGAGCATCAGAGGCTTCTGAGGTTTTCCTTTTTCTAGCTTCAGCCTCTGCAGCCCTCGTCTTCTTCTGTTCTGAAGCGGTAGTCGTGACCTTTGGCTTCGAGCCAGTCATGCTGCTTGGGAAGATAATGTGAGGTGCTTCTTGACTTGAAGGTGCAGGTTGGGCAGTAGAGAGCTTCTTCTTCTTTGCAGCCATCCTGGGGTCAATGCCAGGACGGCCAAGAGACTTGCGCTTCTCAGCCTCATTGTAGGCAAGCACACACTTGTCAGCCAAACTCTTCATACGCTCGCGAGAGCCTTGGGCTTCTTGGCGCTTCTTGAGAAAGGCTTCTTTAAGCTCATGCAGCATGACCTTGAAGTTTCTGACATCTTGCACGCTGAGCTTGCCACATGCTTCTTGAACTGATCCTTCTCATAATCAATTTTGTTTTTCAGCTCAACGATGCGCTGAGCGAGAGCTAGCTCAGAAGCAATGGCGCCATTAAAGGCGACGCTGAGGCCAACGGGAAGCTGCAGATCATCAAAGCTGAGATTTGGTGTGTCAAACCACTCATCAATGAAGTTATGGATGATTGCCACATCGAAGAGAGGCAGGTTGTTGAAGATCTCTGCTTCTTCCTTGCTCTTGATCAGTTGCTCAAGGGCATCATCTGCAAGATCTTCATCGCTGGACAGATCAATGAGTTCTTCACGCAGAATGGCAGCAGGAGTCAAGGTTTGATCAGTATGCCTGACGATTTGCTTTTTCTTCTCTGTCTTCTTGGAGATTCGGGATTGATCTTCAGACTGCACACTGTCTTCAGGAGGTGCAGTGGCCAGTGGCTTCACACGAGAAGCTTTTGGAGGTGCTGCTGATGTTGAAGCCTTAATTTTCTTTGGCTTCTGCGGCTTTGGAGGAGGAGAGCGGGCTTCATCAGTGTCAGCATCATTATCAGAATGATCCACTTTGGCACCATGGACCAAGATGTAAGTGATGAGGCCATCAAGGTTGGAGAAGGGGCCGATGACATTTGGTTCCGCATCACATGAGCCGTCAGCACGGGGAGCAGAGGGACCAGGGTTGAAGTCTAATCCCAATGACTTCTTGTTTTCCTTGGCCGAAGCCTTTGCATGCTGGAAGTTGCACTTGAAGAGAGCATCATCACAACACTAGAGTAATGATGAGGGATCGGCATTCTCAGGCTGAGGTCCTCGAACCATGCAGGGATAGAAACCTTGTGCAATAGCTTCAGCTCTGTTCTTGGGTTGAAGGCCTCGATAGAGAATATCACCCCAAGGACTCTTGATAGCATTCTTCTCTGCATATTCCTTGGTTACGAACTTGTACTTGAACCATTCTTCAGCCCAATAGCGTCGAATCCACTAGATTCATGTCTTGCGCTGATGATAATTCTCTTCAGGATCTGTCTTGTAGAGCTCTGCTAGGTCATCAGGCAGATCTTTTGATGTACCCCCTCGACGCTATCTGCCACCCTTCCTTACTGATTTCTCTGCAGCCATGAACTTCAAACTGAATGGCTTCAATATGTTCGAAGGCTTCAGAGACTTACGCTTGCTGGTCAAGCAGGAGCTGGCTTCAGGAGAATTAATGTGATGCTGTAAATATTCTGCAAACGAATGCAGACTATGAGAACCAAGGGATTCTCCCACGGACATGTACCTGTGACAGCATTAGAGATGCGAGGGAAGGGGAAGAGGTCATATGCATTCTCAGAAGTTTTTGAAGATAAATCAGTTTGAAGACATTGACCTCATGATGTGAAGACATTCACTTATATGTTGAGAGTTGGTTCCAGATTTGTACGAATCCGTGAATAAGTACAAGTGAGGAATCAAACTGGATATGAAATTTAAGTGAATAGACTAGGCAGTATGAGATGCAGATAGTATAGATCTAACATGGTATATAGGATAAATCTTGAAGATCAAATAGGTGGTAAAAATAGAGTTATAGTCACCGAACGAAGAACTGCTAGATGAGATGAATAGGAGACCGAGCAGTTCAGTCCACCATGCCCTAACTTGGCGACGGAGGACACCTACGGCGACGGCGGAGAGGACGATATCCGTGGCCGGCGCGAGGACGGCGCCGGAGAAGTCGCGGCAGTTAAGCGCTTCGTCGCCGATGTTGTCGAGAGCTAGCGGTGGCGCTAGGGTTTTGACGCAGTGGAGAGGTGGAAGAAGGATTTCTTTACCGCAGGGGACAAGTATTTATAAGTAGGTGTGCGGCACAGTGCAATTACGCTGGTGCCCCTGGCGGTTCACATCTGAGGGGCACGTGGCAAGCATGCAACATACTCAGAGTTGTCCCACGTTCCCACACCCGCCAGGCATGTCGGATGGTTGTTCCAGCTTCTCCGGTTTTCAACAATAAAGATGAGTTATTTAAAACAGACTTAATGTTTTGTCTCTGTGCCTTCTGCTGACTAGGACGCAGAGAAGACATTCGACAGTTTCAATAGAATGCATATGATTTGGACAGATAGAGTTTGAGATTGAAAGCATAGAGAGGTTAGGGTCCGATCACATTCACTTAGTTCAAAAGATTCAACTTGAAGACATAGCTATAAGTGAATGTTGTAGAGGACAGAACACTCTAGTATATATATATATATATATCAGAAAGCAATCAAATCATCATAGTGAAGAAAATCATGAAGATAAATTGAAACTGAAGACAAACCAAATGCGAAGTCATTGCAAAAATAACGCCATGAGTGAAACACTTCAAACAGAGAAATTTTGGTGGTGGCGTTACCCACCGTATAGGAAGTATTAGACCCAGACACGGCGCACAATTATCGTGGCGCTCCGAAGTCAAATTCCATGTTAATGTATTCACACTCAGAGTGTAAGTCTTCATTGATTGAAGATATACATTACTTTGTGTGTTGCACATCTAAGTCATCAACATGCATAAGTGTTAGGATGTGTGCCTGATCACAGGACATTAGAGGATTCCAAGATATTTAGCTCACACCGTAACTTGCAAAACCTTTTCTCATCCAAGGGCTTTGTGAAGATATCTGCCAGTTGCTCTTCAGTGTTGACATGAATGATGTCGATATCTTTCTTCATGACATGATCTCTGAGAAAGTGATGACGAATTTCAATGTGCTTTGTCTTCGAGTGCTGGACTGGATTGTTGGCTATCTTGATGGCACTTTCGTTGTCGCAGAAGAGAGGTACTTGTTTCAGATTGATGCCATAGTCCTTGAGAGTTTGCTTCATCCAGAGAAGCTGAGCACAACAAGATCCAGCAGCAATGTATTCAGATTCAGCAGTTGAGAGTGATACACAGTTCTGCTTCTTTGAAGACCAACAGACAAGTGATCGACCCAGAAAGTGACATGTTCCTGATGTAGACTTGCGATCCACCTTGTCACCAGCATAATCAGCATCCGAAAATCCAACCAAATCAAATTTTGAGCCCTTGGAATACCATAATCCGAGTGTTGGGGTGTAAGCCAAATATCGAAGAATTCGCTTCACAGCTAAGTGATGCGATTCCTTTGGTGCCGCTTGGAATCGAGCACACATGCAAACACTAAGCATAATATCTGGCCTAGATGCACATAGATAAAGTAAAGAACCAATCATGGAGCGGTATACCTTTTGATCGAACTCTTTACCATTGTCGTCGGGACCAAGATGGTGTTCGGCTGGCATTGGCGTTGTGTAACCTTTGCATTCTTCCATTCCAAACTTCTTCAGACAATCTTTGAGGTATTTTTCTTGAGATATGAAGATGCCATTTCTTTGCTGACGAATTTGAAGACCAAGGAAGAACTTCAGCTCACCCATCATGGACATCTGATATTGCTCTTGCATCATGTATCCAAACTCATCAGTATACTTCTGGTTGGTGCAGCCGAAGATTATGTCATCCACATATATTTGGCACACAAACAGTTCACCATCATATGTCTTCGTGAAGAGTGTGGGATCGAGGGATCCAGGTTTGAAGCCTTTGCTCTTCAGGAAGTCTTTGATCGTATCATACCATGCGCGAGGAGCTTGTTTGAGGCCATACAGTGCTTTGTTTAGCTTGTACACCATATCAGGATGTTTTGGATCTTCAAAGCCAGGTGGTTGAGCGACATATACTTCTTCTTCAATCTTGCCATTGAGAAATGCACTCTTCACATCCATTTGATATAGCAAGATGTTGTGATGGTTAGCGTAGGCTAGCAGTATACGAATAGCTTCAAGCCTAGCCACAGGAGCAAATGTTTCATCGAAGTCGATTCCTTCAACTTGAGTATATCCTTGAGCCACAAGACGTGCTTTGTTTCTGACGACTTGACCATGCTCATCTTGCTTGTTTCGATATATCCATTTTGTTCCAATAATGTTATGCTTGCGAGGGTCAGGTCGCTTGACAAGATCCCAAACATTGTTTAGCTTGAACTGTTGAAGTTCTTCTTGCATAGCTTGAATCCATTCAGGTTCCATAAAGGCTTCAGCAACTTTCTTGGGTTCTGATATTGACACAAATGAAAAGTGCCCACAGAAGTTTGCTAACTGTGTTGCTCTTGAGTGAGTCAGTGGACCAGGTGCATTGATGTTGTCAATTATCTTCTCAATTTGTACTTCATTTGCAACACGAGGATGAACAGGACGAAGATTTTGCTCTTGCTGATCATTGTCATCATTGGGAGGATTATCTTCGGTCTGAGCATTGTCTTCAGGTTGGTTAGGTGCAGAAATGATAAGTTCCTCTTCAGGCTGTGCTTCAGAGGGCATGATTTCACCAGTTCCCATCAGCTTGATAGATTCGCTTGGAGGAGCTTCATCAAGTGTACTTGGCAGGAGTTCTCTTTGTGAACCATTGGTTTCATCAAATCTCACATCCACAGTTTCGACGATCTTGTAGAGATAGAGGTTGAAGACTCTGTAGGAGTGCGAGTCCTTTCCATAGCCAAGCATGAAGCCTTCGTGAGCCTTAGGTGCAAATTTCGACTTGTGATGGGGATCCTTGATCCAGCATCTAGCTCCAAATACTCTGAAGTAGCTTACATTTGGCTTCTTGCCAGTGAGGAGCTCATATGATGTTTTGTTCAGAAGCTTATGGATGTAAACACGGTTGATGATGTGACATGCTGTATCAATAGCTTCAGGCCAGAACTTTCTTGGTGTCTTGTACTCATCGAGCATTGTTCGAGCCATCTCAATGAGAGTTCTGTTCTTGCGCTCAACGATGCCATTTTGCTGAGGTGTGTATGGAGCAGAGAACTCGTGAGTGATTCCCATTGTATCCAGATAAAGATCAAGACCGGTGTTCTTGAATTCAGTGCCATTGTCACTTCTGATATGCTTGATCTTGACGCCATAATTGTTCATTGCTCGATTGGCGAATCGTCTGAAGACATCTTGTACTTCAGTCTTGTAGAGAATTATATGCACCCATGTGTATCTTGAGTAGTCATCAACAATGACGAAGCCATAGAGACAAGCAGTTGTTGTGAGGGTGGAGTAGTGAGTAGGTCCAAATAAGTCCATGTGTAACAGCTCGAAGGGTTGAGAAGTTGTCATGATTGTCTTCGAGGGGTGCTTTGCCCTAGTCATCTTCCCAGCTTCACAGGCACCACACAAATGATCCTTCTTGAACTTGACATCCTCGATGCCAATGACATGCTTCTTCTTGACGAGTGTGTGTAAGTTCCTCATGCCAGCATGCCCCAGCCTTCGATGCCAGAGCCAGCATTCTGAAGCTTTTGTGAGAAGACATACGGCAAGCTGTGGACCTGCTGAGAAATCTACCATGTATAGATCATCTTTCCTATACCCTTCAAAGACTAGAGACTTGTCAGATTCCATTAGTACAAGGCAACGATATTTCCAAATAGCACAATCATGTTCAAGTCACAAAGCATTGAGACAGACATTAAGTTGAAACCAATGGATTCAACAAGCATCACTTTATCCATGTTTTGATCCTTTGAGATTGCAACTCTACCTAGACTCAATACCTTGCTTTTACCAGTGTCAGCAAATGTGATTTGACTCTTGTCGGATGGACGTAAGGTTGATTCCATGAGAAGACTTCGATCACCAGTCATATGATTAGTGCATCCGCTGTCGATAATCCATTCTGAAGCTTTTGGTGACATGCCCTACAGTGCAGTTAGGAGGATAGGCTTCACAAGGTATGTTGTGAAGCATAAGCATTTGATGCACACTAGGATTATCACAGCTTAGATCAAGATTAGAACACACAGTATGACAGGTAAGCGATTCATATGTGGAATACATAGTAAGTCATTTTATCATGCGTCCCTTTGTGTTTTAGGTCCCCAGCAATAATATCGAACGCCTTTGATTGCTGGCTGGAGACCATACTCTGCAAAAGAGAGTTAATTCTTCTTCACCACCCACATCTTCAGGGGTGGCTTAGAAGCAATGAGTCTAAGTGCAGCATCTGAGAATTTTGGCTTTGAAGCCCTAGCAAATAGCCTTGCAGGAGATGAATGATACTCATATGAATAAGCAGAAAAGTTCTTAGTTCTATGAACATAGTGGTTTGAAGACACATGCTCATATTCATGAGTCTGAGTATGATTTCCCTGCAAAACATTGGCGTTAGGGTGACTCAAGTGAGTCCTGTATTCATATGAAGCCATTGGACCATATGATGCCTTTGGTCTGGGGTTTGTCTTCTTCCCTGGTGGTGTCATGATGACATTCACTGGAAGATTCTCAAGACAGCTTTTGGGAACCCAGATCTTCTTCATAGGTGGTCCATTCCTGCAGTTAGTACCAATATACCTGGCAAACACTTCACCATTCTGATTTTTGAACAGTTTATAGTTTGCATCAAAGGATTCATCAATGATAATAGGATTAGCACAGGTAAAGCCAGATAAAGTGGATGGATCCACTGAAGGTTCCTTTGCAGCAACCCATGTGGTTTTGGGATACTGCTCAGGCTTCCAGTAGGAACCATCAGCATTCATTTTCCTCTCGAACCCAACACCCTCTTTCCTAGGGTTTCGGTTCAGAATCTGCTTTTTGAGGACATCGCAAAGTGTCTGATGTCCTTTCAGACTTTGTACATCCCTGTTTCAAGCAATGTCTTCAACCTAGCATTTTCATCAGCAATAGTAGTGGTATCCTCCGCAGAGGGGTTAGTTACCACATTTGTAGTTGAAGACAATGCAATAGTAGCAGCAGTGGAACATTCAGCAACAGATGTAGCGTTATCACGCTCAATGCATTTTAGACATGGTGGTTCAAATCCATCCTGAGCGGAACTGATCTGTTGAGCGCGAAAGTGACTCATTCTCTTTTTGAAGATCTTCATGAGTCGCTTTCAATTTCTCAAGCTCTTGCTTCCTTTGAAGATAATCATAGGAGAGCCTTTCATAGTGGTTGAGAGCGTTTCATGAAGACTTTCAAGTTCTTGGTACTTAGCATGAAGATTTTTATGTCTTCAACTAAGGACTGTGAACGTGTCATTTCCGCGTCCAACAGGTCATCGCTTTTGTCTAACAGTTTTTGAGTATGTTCCATAGCCCTTTTGTTGTTCAGTAGCAATTTTAGCAAGTGTTTTGTAGCTGGGTTTGGATTCACAATCAGAGTCATCTTCACTTGATGTTTGAAAGTAAGCATCACGTGATTTTACCTTGGCACCACGTGCCATGAAGCAGTAGGTGGGAGCAGGATCGTCCTTGTCATCAGCTTCAGCGTTGGTGTGGAAGTCATTGTCTTCAGTGTTGAAGATGGACTTGGCAACATAGGCTGTGGCTAGAGCCAGACTTGCAACGCCAGGGTCGGACTCCTCTCCAGACTCCACCTCCACCTCCTCAGAAGCAGACTCCTCCTCTGAATCCATTTCCTTGCCAACAAAAGCACGAGCCTTGCCAGATGAGCTCTTCTTATGAGATGAAGACCTTGGAAGAAGACTTAGAGGAAGACTTTGAGGATTTCTTCTTCTTCTTGTCATCAGAATCATATTCCTTGCTCTTCTTCTTCTTCTTCTTCTCATTGTCCCACTGTGGACACTCAGATATGTAGTGACCAGGCTTCTTGCACTTGTGGCATGTTCTCTTCTTGTGTCATGAGTGGAAGCTTCATCATTCTTGAGCTAGATCATGAAGACTTTCTGAAGCCCTTCTTCTTGGTGAACCTCTGGAAACTTCTTCACAAGCATAGCAAGTTCCTTTCCAATGTCTTCAGGATCATCAGAACCGCAGTCAGATTCTTCTTCAGATGAGGAAACAACTTTTGCCTTCAAAGCGCGAGTTCGGCCATAGTTGGGACCATAGATATCTCTTTTCTCAGAAAGCTGGAACTCATGTGTGTTGAGCCTCTCAAGTATATCAGACGGATCGAGTGTCTTGAAGTCAGGACGTTCTTGTATCATGAGGGCAAGGGTGTCAAAGGAGCTGTCAAGTGATCTCAGTAGTGTCTTGACGATTTCATGCTTGGTGATCTCAGTGGTGCCAAGAGCCTGAAGCTCATTTGTGATGTCAGTGAGGCGATCGAATTGAGCTGGACATTTTCATTGTCGTTTCTCTTGAAGCGGTTGAAGAGGTTGCGAAGAACACTGATCCTTTGATCTCTCTGGGTTGAGACGCCTTCATTGACCTTGGAAAGCCAGTCCCAGACTAGCTTCGACGTTTCCAGAGCACTCACACGGCCATACTGTCCTTTGGTCAGATGACCACAGATGATGTTCTTTGTAGTAGAGTCCAGTTGAATGAACTTCTTGACATTAGTGGGGGTGACACCTTCACCAGTTTTGGGAACGCCGTTCTTGACAACATACCAGAGGTCGACATCAATGGCTTCAAGATGCATGCGCATCTTATTCTTCCAGTAGGGATATTCAGTTCCGTCGAACACGGGGCAAGCAGCGGAGACTTTGATTATCCCTGCAGTCGACATAGCTAAACTCCAGGTGGTTAAACTGAATCACACAGAACAAGGGAGTACCCTGCTCTGATACCAATTGAAAGTGCTAGTATAGACTAGAGGGGGTGAATAGGCGATTTTTATGAAAGTCTTCAAAACTTGGAAGTTTCAAAGACAAACAATAGCAATGACCTAGTTGATATGCAGCGGAAGATAAACTACCATAAGCAAACCATAGTCAAGTATGCAATGATGTGAAAGTACATGACTAATAGCAGCTAAGTAGTAAGGATCAGGATGGAAGATAGTATGAAGCCAATCAACAGTAGTAGTCAAGCAATGAAGTCAAACAGATACATAGATAGGCAATGACTTCACGGAGACAAACTTAAGTAAAGGAAGGAAGAGGATAGAACCAGTCACTTGTTGAAGACACAGGATTTGTTGGACCAGTTCCAGTTGCTGTGACAACTGTACGTCTGGTTAGGGAGGCTGAGATTCAACTCAGAAGACCGCGTCTTCACCTTAACCCCCTTGAGCTAAGGACACACATTCCTCGCCCAATGACTCTGGTAAGTCTTCAAGGTAGACTTCTGAACCTTCACAGACTTCGTTCACCGGCGATCCACAATGACTCTTGGATGCTCAAAACACGACACCTAACCGGCTGGAGGATACACAGTCCTCAAGTGTAATAAGTCTTCAGGTCACACAAACAGAAAGACTTCAGTGATGCCTAACACTCTTTGGCTCTGGATGTTGGGTCTTGGTCCTCGCAAGGATTTCGCTCTCTCAAAGGCTTCGAGGTGGGTTGCTCTCAAAATGACAAAAGTCGTAAGCTAACTCTGAGCAGCCACCAATTTATGGTGTAGGGGGTGGGCTATTTATAACCACTGGGCAACCCGTCCTGATATGTCTGAAATGACCCTGGGTCACTAAGGAACTGAAACGTGTTCCAACGGTCAGATTTCAAACACACACGGCAACTTTACTTGGGCTACAAGCAAAGCTGACTTATCCAGCTCAGGAT
Organism: Triticum aestivum; assembly: GCF_018294505.1. NCBI lineage: Eukaryota > Viridiplantae > Streptophyta > Magnoliopsida > Poales > Poaceae > Triticum > Triticum aestivum. The sequence continues at coordinate 443,731,279 of NC_057810.1, read as the reverse complement.
AAGATTTGCTCTCATTGTCTTCGCTCGAAGACATAGGATTTGGGTTGAGCATCACTTCAGTCATTCTGACTTAGTTCACTTGGACCCCACTTAACAGTACGGTGGTTCCTATGACTCAATCAAAGAAGAAAACGAAACAGCGAAACAACACAGTCTTCGCGCTCCATAGTCTTCACTCAATGTCTTCTCATGTCATAGTCTTCAATATGAATATCTTCACATACCACCATTGTCTTCAATGTCTTCATGCATTTTTAGGGGTCATCTCCGGTAGGTAAACCGAATCAATGAGGGACACTACCTGCGTTATCCTGCAATTCTCACAAACGCATTAGTCCCTCAACCAACTTTGTCGTCAATACTCCAAAACCAACTAGGGGTGGCACTAGATGCACTTATGGTAGGCACCTCTAGTGTAGTAGTCATCATCGACGGTGGCGTCTGGCTCCTGGGCTCCAATGTCTGGTTGCGACATCCGGGAAGAAGAGGGAAAGGGGGGAAAGAGGGAGCAAAGCAACCGTGAGTACTCATCCGAAGTACTCGCAAGCAAGGATCTACACTACATATGCATGGGTATATGTGTAAAGAGGCAATATCAGTGGACTGAACTGAAGAATGCCAGAATAAGAGGGGGATAGCTAGTCCTATCGAAGACTACGCTTCTGGCAGCCTCCGTCTTGCAGCATGTAGAAGAGAGTAGATTGAAGTCCTCCAAGTAGCATCGCATAGCATAATCCTACCTGGCGATCCTTCCCTCATCGCCCTGTGGAAAATTGATCACCGGATTGTCTGTGGAACTTGTCTGGGTGTGTTTTATTAAGTATCTGGTTCTAGTTGTCATAAGGTCAAGGTACAACTCCGGGTCGTCCTTTTACCGAGGGACATGGCTATTCGAATAGATAAACTTTCCTGCAGGGGTGCACCACATAACCCAACACGCTCGATCCCATTTGGCCGGACACACTTTCCTGGGTCATGCCCGGCCTCGGAAGATCAACACGTCGCAGCCCCACCTAGGCCTAACAGAGAGGTCAGCATGCCAGTCTAACTCCTATGGCGCAGGGGTCTGGGCCCATCGCCCATTGCACACCTGCATGTTGCGTGGGTGGCCGGAAGCAGACCTAGCCTCCCTAATACAAGAGCAGGCGTTCCATTCCAATCCGGCACGCGTCGCTCAGTCGCTGATGCTTCGGCTGATACCACGATGTCGAGTGCCCATATCTTTCCCGCGTAGTTGGTTAGTCCCTATAGGCCAGTGGCCAGACTCAGATCAAATACCAAGATCTCGTTAAGCATGTTATTATGAAGCAACCGCGAATGCCGACCAGGGCCAGGCCCATCTCTCGCCTAGGTGGTCTCAACCTGCCCTGTCGCTCCGCCACAAAGATCCACACAGAGGGCCGTCGGGACAACGGTCCTTCCAGCCCCCAATCCGTGAATCACTCGCGGGCACTCAACGAGCCGACCCGACTTTAGTCACCATCTGTAAAATATGTATATATGTATAGTATATACCCGTGATCACCTCCCGAGTGATCATGGCCCAATAGTATAGCAATGCAGACTGACAAGAATGTAGGGCCAATGATGATAAACTAGCATCCTATACTAAGCATTTAGGATTGCGGGTAAGGTATCAATGACTGTAGCAACAATGACAGGCTATGCAACAGAATAGGAGTAACCAAACAGTAACATGCTACACTACTCTAATGCAAGCAGTAGAGAGAAGAATAGGCGATATCTGGTGATCAAAGGGGGGCTTGCCTGGTTGCTCTGGCAAGAAGGACGGGTCGTCAACTCCGTAGTCAAACTGGGCAGCAGCAGCGTCGGTCTCGTAGTCTACCGGAGAGAAGAGGGGGAAGAAACAGTAAATACAATGCAAACATAATCATGACGATGCATGACATGACAATGAGCGGTGTTAGGTGTGCCCTAACGCGGTAGTAGGTGATACCGGCGAAAGGGGGAAACATCCGGGAAAGTATTCCCGATGTTTCGCGTTATCGGACAAGTGAACCAGAGGGGGAAAGTTGTGGGTTCGCTATGCTAGGGATGTGTGGCGGACGAACGGGCTACGTATTCTGATTCGTCTCGTTGTTCTGAGCAACTTTCATGTAGAAAGTATTTTCATCCAAGTTACGGATTATTTTATATTAGTTTTTAAAGTTTTAAATCATTTTCTAAATTAATATTATTAATTTAATTCGAAAATGGCATTACTGCATCAGCATGACATCAGCATGATGTCATCAGTCAACAGAGGTGTTGACTGGGTCAAGCTGACATGTGGATCCCGCATGTCATACTCTGTTTATTCCAATTAGGGTTTAACGAATCTAATTACTGTCTAATTAATTAACAATAGATAGTTAGGTTACCTAAATCGGATTAATTTGGTTAATTAATTACTTAATTAATTAATTAATTAATATTTTATTTATTATTATTATTAATAATTCTTGTTTTAAACATTCTGGGGCTGGGCCCCGTTTGTCATAGGCCCTAGGGGCTTTGCGGGTTTGCCCGCTAACGGGCACAGGGCACAGCCCGTCTGGGCACTAGCGGGATGCCCGTCAGGGTGAACCGGGGCATCGGCATCGGGCGCCAACCGGGCGGAGGACGGGGGATGGCGACGGCGCTCAGGACAGGGGCGACCGATGGGAGGAGCGGGCTTCAGCGGCATCGGCGAGCAGCACCACCAGGGGTGCGCGTGCGTGCGGGTGGCCGCGGCGAGCGGAGCGGCAGAGCTCCGACTGGGCCCGGTGAGGAGAGGCGAGGCATCGAGAGGCGCAGGCGGGCGTGCTGGGGAGCTCGCACCACAGCGACTCCAGGGGCGGCAGAGGGGTGACCGGAAGCGGGCTGCATCGGGGCTCGGCCTGCAGCAGGCGCAACGAGCCTGGCGGGCGCGAGCGGTGGTCGCAGGGCGCAGCCCGGACGCGTCATAGGACGAAGAGGAGGTCGGGGGTGCGGTGAGCGCGGTCGCGGGTGCGACCAGGGGCGAGCCCGGGCGCGGCCAACAATGCGGCCAGTGGGCGTGGCGGCCATGGTGAGCGCAGGGGCGAGGGAGAGGGTAGGACCAGGGTCCTCACCACGATTCATAGGGTCAAGGGCAGCGGTGCTCGAGGTGGGGGGGCGGGGACGACGTGCGTAGGGGGAGGCAGGCCGGCGGGGTAGACGACGAGGTGGCCGAGGCGGCGTTCGAGGCGACGATGGATGAGGTGGAGGCGGCGGCGGGTGACGGTGGTCGGCACGGCGAGGGGCGCCGACGCCTGATCCGATCTGGATCAGGGGAAGCAGAGGGAGGAGTGGGGAAAGTGGGGTGGGTGGTTAGGGTCCCCCCCCAATGGGGTGGATATGGGGGAGGGTGTGGGGCGCGGCTGGGCCGGCCTGGCTTGCCCAATGGCCAGGTGGGCCGAGGCCCAGCGGGGGGGTTTCTTTTCCTTTTTTTGTTTGTTCTGTTTTCTTCTCTTTTTATTTATTCTTTCCTGTTTTATGTTAGTTACATTTTATTTTAGTTTTGGTAAAATATACACTTAGCATCTAAATTAGTATCTGAACTAGTCCATAGTCACAAAAGTCTAGTCCCCTAATAGCTTAGTTTGACATTTTATTAACTATAAAAGGTATTTAAATAATCGTTTTTGCTACTGTTTTAATTAATATAGTGCACTTAAATACTTTATAGAAGTGTGGTTCCTTCACCAATATGTAGTATGGAATATTTGCCACAACCCGAACATTTTTGTTTTATTGTTTGAAAACTTTTGTTATTTGTTTTTATTTTAAATTTTGAAATGGGTTTCATACTGACGCGAGTTTATCAACAGTAACCGAGGGGACATGGCATCATTAGCGGAGGTTCACTGTAGCTTAACTATCTGGGCGTCACAATTCTCCTCAACTACAAGAAATCTCGTCCCGAGATTTAAGCGGTGGAGTAAGAGAGGAAAGGTGCTGGTAGCGAAAAACCTAAAGAGGCTTCTCGGTCTTGACTGCCCTTTCGAAGAGGTTGATCCCTTTCATTGATGTCTTCATTGCTTCGAGTCACCATGATCAAGTCGTCATCCTTTCTTCGGGATCTCCATCGTCGTACGAACGCGACCAAGGGGAAGAACTCTGGAAGAACACATCTCCACAAATCTGGGCATCTGACGGTGAACTCAATGGGAAATACACAAGGTATCCCACGAGTTGTATTTTAGTGAATTCGTTGAGTGTAATATACGATGGTACCAAAGCTTGAAACGGGTAGGCAATCATTCGATGACTTGACAGAAGCTGGAATGGGGGTTTCAACAACGAGAATAACATGGTATTTGATTCCAGGATGAATAATGGTATAGCATTTAGCTCGTGGAACACATACGAAGCCAAGTGCAAAGGATACATTAGAATCCGGGTTGTAAAGAAGAGTCAGGTTTTGATCCAGTGGACCTGTGGGTTATGGGCCCACCATGTGGGTTGAGATTAGGAAGAGTGGTGGCATCTTGTACACACGCGACAGGGAGGCATGTCAGTGAATAGCTTGTTAGCTATGCCGGCAACAATGTCGGTACCAAGGATGGGGAACGAAGAGAGCAATTTTCCTGCTTGTTGAACGAGGCGAACCAGTTGGCAAAGTTATCACCTAGTGGTGGTTACCGGAATGTCATCAACAATTGTAACAGGGTCTTACTGATAGAGTTGTACACCGAGGTGTTTACATAAGCAGGAGAATATTACTACTTAGATCATATAGATCACAAGAAACATTAAACCAACCAATGGAAAGGAAAATACGATTATCAGATTAAACAGAACAATGGAAAGGAAAATGTGTTTAAACACATATTTCAAGGGTATATTCTTCCTAAGGACAAGCAGAGCATGATATCCATGACAGGATATAATGGAGAAAACTCTTTAGGTAGGGGAGAGAATTTTCATGACATTACCCATACAGCGGTGTTTGGATAATTGAGCAGGAAACATTTAGCATTGGGCTTCAAATGTTCTTGTTGAAAATCGGAGTACCATAGACATGCTTCGAGATAGCAATGATATGGTGTTTCAAGCAAGGTCGGACTTTGGATACACGAAGGATCCATCAGGAACAACTTATAAAATAAGTCTTACAATTTCCTCCAGGGAGAATGGTTATCCTTGCAAAAGAAATTATAATGATAGGTCCTCCAGCCAGGGGGGTGCTAGGCATGACATCATATTACCGGATCATCAAATGACCAACGTCATCACTCCTAGAAAGTTGTCCCAACCATCATATCTGACCGAGATTCAGATCCGATTGGTGTCATGATACCTCAGACTCGGGATGTCCGAGAAGAAAAGGTGCAACACAAATCGACGAAATGACATTGCAAGATTCTCGGGAAATGAACTATGTGAAAGTGCTAGTTATCGACTAGAGGGGGGTGAATAGGCGATTTTTATGAAGGTCTTCAAAACGTGGAAGTTTCGAAGACAAACAATAGAAATGACCTAATTGATATGCAGCGGAAGATAAACTACAACAAGCAAACCATAGTCAAGTATGCAATAATGTGAAAGTACAAAGACTAATAGCAGCTTAGTAGTAAGGATCAGGATGGAAGATAGTATGAAGCCAACCAACGATAGTAGTCAAGCAATGAAGTCAAACAGGTACGACAAATAGGCAATGACTTCACGAAGACAAACACTAAGTAAAGGGAGGGAGAGGATAGAACCAGTCACTTGTTGAAGACACAGGATTTGTTGGACCAGTTCCAGTTGCTGTGACAATTGTACGTCTGGTTAGGGAGGCTGAGATTCAACTCAGAAGACCGCGTCTTCACCTTATTCCCCTTGAGCTAAGGACACACAGTCCTCGCCCAATCACTCTGGTAAGTCTTCAAGGTAGACTTCCGGCCTTCACAGACTTCGTTCACCAGCGATCCACAATGACTCTTGGATGCTCAGAATGCGACGCCTAACCGGCTAGAGGATTCACAGTCCTCAAGTGTAATAAGTCTTCAGGTCACGCAGACAGAAGGACTTCAGTGATGCCTAACACTCTTTGGCTCTGGGTGTTTGGGCTTTGTCCTCGCAAGGATTTCTCTCTCTCAAAGGCTTCGAGGTGGGTTGCTCTCAAACGACAAAAGCCGTGTACTAACTCTGAGCAGCCACCAATTTATGGTGTAGGGGGTGGGCTATTTATAGCCACTAGGCAACCCGACCTGATATGTCCGAAATGACCCTGGGTCACTAAGGAACTTACACGTGTTCCAATGGTCAGATTTCAAACACACACGGCAACTTTACTTGGGCTACAAGCAAAGCTAACTCATCCAGCTCTGGATAAGATTTGCTCTCATTGTCTTCGCTCGAAAACATAGGATTTGGGTTGAGCATCACTTTAGTCATTCTGACTTTGTTCACTTGGACCCCACTTAACAGTACGGTGGTTCCTATGACTCAACAAAGAAGAAAAAGGAAACAACGAAACGACACAGTCTTCGCGCTCCATAGTCTTCACTCAATGTCTTCTCATGTCATAGTCTTCAATATGAATATCTTCACATACCACCATTGTCGTCAATGTCTTCATACATTTTTAGGGGTCATCTCCGGTAGGTAAACCGAATCAATGAGGGACACTACCTGTGTTATCCTGCAATTCTCACAAACACATTAGTCCCTCAACCAAATTTGTTGTCAATACTCCGAAACCAACTAGGGGTGGCACTAGATGCACTTACACTATGGGAGCGGGTTCCTAAAACAATAGTTCATCATTAAACCAAGGAAGGGATGAGAAGGTGGCTGATGGGATCAGGGACAATTCATCGAGGATTCCAAATGGACGGATTTCCTTAATAATGTGAACAAGAAGATGGCACTTGTCAATTCAAATGATATAATGGTGTATGCTCGAGGAAAACATACACCATCAATCACTAGTTGAAAGGTGTGCCCTAAATATGACCTTAGGCAGCAAGATCAATGTTAGAGTGATGATTCAATAACCAATAGTCTAAGAACGAACTGTCGATCGTTAACTTCAAAGCAATAGGGTTGCTAGAAGTACAGAACTCAAGCAACATCGTTAGCATATTGGTATCCCGATTAAAAACAACACGGGGACCAAGGAAGAATCGTGATGGTGAGAAGTATCATCATACCGAGAATTTCTAAGAGGTGGAACAATCACCACAACATTCTCGACATAAAAGACAGCAATTCTTCAAACAACACTAGCTGGTGAGCACGTTGTATTCATAAGGTGGACAAGTTCGCGATGAAAGGAAGTCAAGGGTGTTGTCGATGATAATAAAATCATCGAGGGCAAGGATGGTATTTCTCATCATGAACACAGTTGACATCTCGGAAGAAGTCAAAGTGTTGAAGGTGATCCGACACATTTGCTGGGAGGTTTCTAGAGGATGCAATCAAACAACAGCAGCAACAAGCAAGGTAAGGACGAAGTGGCAAGTTATAGGATCAATATATAAGATGCAAGCTCAGAACCGAGGTTGCCTTTCAAGACAAGCAACATGATGTTGAAAGCTCGACGTAAGTCGTGCTCACACGCTCAAGAATTCATGCACCAGAGAAGGATGAGGTAGCACAGTCGAAGGTAGTAAGACCAGGATGCAGTCGATAGTCTAGGAATGACTAGATTGAGCTCAGAATTTCCTAGTAAAAATACTAGAGGTATTTGATTTGTAGTGGGGAATAATTTCACTAGTTGGTGTCCTCGGTTGACAACAACCCAAAACCTGTAGAGTGATTACGACAAGGAATGGCATTACTTCAACAAAGTTAGTAAGATGTGGTGCAATGGCAAGACATCTCCGAGATACCAGGGGGTAATACTCAAAGGTAGAACATGATAGAAGTAGAACCGGGTCATTGACCTATGATAGTAGATACTTCAACCTTGCCAAAAATAGACGAGGCACCGGAATGAATTCCCATCAGATCAGAACAACATGGTCGGAACCATAACTATAAGGAATCAATTTCAAGAATACCGAAAGAATCATACAACTGGATAATCATTTTGCAAGAAGCTTCCGAGATGGTCTACATCATTTTCATGGGCATGAACACAAAGTTCAAGGTCGACTCCCACTTCTTCAATGCATATCATTTCATTCACCTCTCTCTTTGATATAAATGTAGTGTTGGAATTTTATCTGGTAGAACACCGAAAGAGTATGACTTGTGAAAACTTTTCGGTTCTCATGGATTAGGGGAAGGCATAGGTTCAACCCATCGGCCATCTTAGTAACATATACCACAAGTTTCAAAAGTAAATACACAAGCTCGAAAGCCGAGCATGGTTGGCCAAGCAGAGGATACAATTTACCAAAGGCATTATGTATCAGGGGAAGGACTCACAAGGTGATTCAATATGAAGGACACTCTCGGATAACAATCCAACAATGGATCGGGCGATCCACAATGGAGCTGATGTGACTATCGGTACTCACTCGGAGGAATAAGAATGCAGAGGCATCAGATTCAAGAATCACCTGATTAGTCTGGTGCTTAAATAGAAAGAAATTATGGTTTCCAAAATGAAGGATGAGAAGCAGACGCTCTGATCAAGGATGGATAAGTTGAAAACACTTAGTTGGGCAATCAATAAAGGTTTGAATTTCCGAGAACCAACTCATGTCTGGAATGACGGCTGAGCCGAAAAGATAATTTTAAAAAGGATAACCTGATGACGGTGAACATTCGCAACTTATTGAATCAATGGACACATAAATGATAGTGACCAAGGATGCCACTAAGATTAGTATACTTATGGGATTAACCATAATGCAAGCAAGCAAGATTTTCAAGAACAACTAGCGGTTGAGGATTTTTGAAAGATCAATTATTATTTCGAAGACTTTGGTAAAACACATGATCAACTGGGGAGAAACAAATCCTTGGTGTGTGTGTGAGGATTAATTTGTAGGTGTATTCAAGTGGCAAAGAACTGCAAGGCAGTAGGCACAAAATATTCTCGGGGTATCTTGTAATAACAAGATCAACTGGGAATAAAAATAAGAACGATGGGTGTAAGTATTTATCCATAGGGATATTTCGGTGGTAGGGAATTGCAAAAGCAACGGGCACAAAGTCTCGAGAGAATATCGGAGAGTATCTTTGAAATCTTCTCGTGCAGCCGGCGATCATCTGGACTGAAGGGGCTCTCCGGGAGAAAGTATTTTCGAGAACCTAAAGTTAGATTTTAGTAAATTCATTAAACCTGAATAGGAGAGAGATCAGAGTCCCAGAGTATAGGTCGAGGAATAAAAGATCCTAATACCACCCTATGGCGACGTGGCCCGTAAGCCACACAGCCATGTTAGTAAAAGTTTTGCAATGTCTAGACTCAACTTCGGCCAAGGAGTATGGAAGCGGGATTCCTACAGGAAGTTGGCTCTGATACCAACTTGTGACGCCCCCGATTCAATCGTACACTAATCATGCATGCAAACGTGTACGATCAAGATCAGGGACTCACAGGAAGATATCACAACACAACTCTAAAAACATAAATAAGTCATACAAGCATCATATTACAAGCCAGGGCCTCAAGGGCTCGAATACAAGTTCTCGATCATAGATGAGTCAGCGAAGCAACAATATCTGAGTACAAACATAAGTTAAACAAGTTTCCATAAGCTGGCTAGCACAAACTGGGATACAGATCGAAAGAGGTGCATGCCTCCTGCCTGGGATCCTCCTAACTACTCCTGGTCGTCGTCAGCAGCCTGCACGTAGTAGTAGGCACCTCTACTGTAGTAGTCGTCATCGACGGTGGCGTATGGCTCCTGGGCTCCAACGTCTGGTTGCGGCATCCGGGAAGAAGAGGGAAAGGGGGAAAAGAGGGAGCAAAGCAACCGTGAGTACTCATCCAAAGTACTCGCAAGCAAGGATCTACACTACATATTCATGGGTATATGTGTAAAGAGGCAATATCAGTGGATTGAACTATAGAATGCCAGAATAAGAGGGGGATAGCTAGTCCTATCGAAGACTACGCTTCTGGCAGCCTCCGTCTTGCAGCATGTAGAAGAGAGTAGATTGAAGTCCTCCAAGTAGCATCGCATATCATATTCCTACCCGGCGATCCTCCCCTCGTCGCCCTGTGGAAAAGCGATCACCGGGTTGTATGTGGAACTTGTCTGGGTGGTTATTAAGTATCCGGTTCTAGTTGTCATAAGGTCAAGGTACAACTCCGGGTCGTCCTTTTACCGAGGGACACGGCTATTCGAATAGATAAACTTCCCTGCAGGGGTGCACCACATAACCTAACACGCTCGATCCCATTTGGCCGGACACACTTTCCTGGGTCATGCCCGGCCTCTAAAGATCAACACGTTGCAGCCCCACCTAGGCCTAACAAAGAGGTCAGCACGCCGGTCTAATTCCTATGGCGCAGGGGTCTGGGCCCATCGCTCATTGCACACCTGCATGTTGCATGGGCGTCCAGAAGCAGACCTAGCCTCCCTAATACAAGAGCAGGCGTTCCAGTCCAATCCGGCGCGCGCCGCTTAGTCGCTGATGTCTAGAAGGCTTCGGCTGATACCACGACGTCGAGTGCCCATATCTTTCCTGCGTAGTTGGTTAGTGCGTATAGGCCAGTGGCCAGACTCAAATCAAATACCAAGATCTCGTTAAGCGTGTTATTATGAAGCAACCACAAACGCCGACCAGGGCCAGGCCCACCTCTCGCCTAGGTGGTCTCAACCTGCCCTGTCGCTCCGCCACAAAGATCCACACAAAGGGCCGTCGGGACAAAGGTCCTTTCAGCCACCAATCCGTGAATCACTCGCGGGCACTCAACAAGCCGACCCGACTTTAGTCACCATCTGTAAAATATGTATATATGTATAGTATATACCCGTGATCACCTTCCGAGTGATCACGGCCCAATAGTATAGCAAGGCAGACTGACAAGAATGTAGGGCCAATGATGATAAACTAGCATCCTATACTAAGCATTTAGGATTGCGGGTAAGGTATCAATGACTATAGCAACAATGACAGGCTATGCAGCAGAATAGGAGTAACCGAACAGTAACATGCTACACTACTCTAATGCAAGCAGTAGATAGAAGAATAGGCGATATCTGGTGATCAAAGGGGGGGCTTGCCTGGTTGCCTCGGCAAGAAGCAGGGGTCATCAACTCCGTAGTCGAACTGGGCAGCAGCAGCGTCGGTCTCGTAGTCTATCGGAGAGAAGAGGGGGGAGAAACAGTAAATACAATGCAAACATAAGCATGATGATGCATGACATGACAATGAGCGGTGTTAGGTGTGCGCTAACGCGGTAGTAGGTGATACCGGCGAAAGGGGGAAACATGCGGGAAAGTATCCCCGGTGTCTTGCGTTTTCGGACAGGTGAACCGGAGGGGGAAAGTTGCGGGTTCGCTATGCTAGGGATGTGTGGCGGACGAACGGGCTACGTATTCGGATTCGTCTCGTCGTTCTGAGCAACTTTCATGTAGAAAGTATTTTCATCCAAGTTACGGATTATTTTGTATTAATTTTTAAAGTTTTAAATCATTTTCTAAATTAATATTATTAATTTAATTCGAAAATGGCATTACTGCATCAGCATGACATCAGCATGATGTCATGAGTCAACAGAGGTGTTGACTGGGTCAAGCTAACGTGTGGGTCCCGCATGTCATACTCTGTTTATTCCAATTAGGGTTTAACGAATCTAATTACTGTCTAATTAATTAAGTATAGATAGTTAGGTTACCTAAAACGGATTAATTTAGTTAATTAATTACTTAATTAATTAATTAATTAATATTTTATTTATTATTATTATTTTTAATTCTTTTTTTAAACGTTCTGGGCTGGGCCCCGTTTGTTATAGGCCCTAGGGGCTTAGCGGGTTTGCCCGCAAACGGGCACAGGGCACAGCCCATCTGGGCGCTCGCGGGACGCCCGTCAGGGTGAATCGGGGCTTCGGCCTCGGCCACGGAGGGGCGTCGGCGCCGGGCGCAAACCGGGCGGAGGACAGGGGATGGCGACGGCGCACACGACAGGGGCGGCCGACGGGAGGAGCGGGCTTCAATGGCATCGGCGAGCAGCACCACCAGGGGCGTGCGTGCGTGTGGGTGGCCGCGGCAAGCGGAACGGCAGAGATCCGACTAGGCCCGGTGAGGAGAAGGCGAGGCATCGAGAGGCGCAGGCGGGCGTGCTGGGGAGCTCGCACCGCAGCGAGTCCAGGGGCGGCAGAGGGGTGACCGGAGGCGGGCTGCATCGGGGCTCGGCCTGCAGCAGGCGCGACGAGCCTGGCAGGCACGGGCAATGGTCGCAGGGCACGGCCCGGACGCATCGTAGGACGAAGAGGAGGTCGGGGGTGCGGCGTGCGCGGTCGCGGGCGCGACCAGGGGCGAGCCCAGGCGCGGCCAGCGGGCGTGGCGGCCATGGTGAGCGCGGTGGCGAGGGAGAGGGTAGGACCAGGGTCCTCACCACGATTCGTAGGGTCAAGGGCAGCGGTGCTCGAGGTGGGGGACGGGAACGACATGCGTAGGGGGAGGCAGGCCGGCGGGGTAGACGATGAGGTGGCCGAGGCAGCGTTCGAGGCGACGATGGACGAGGTGGAGGCGGCGGCGGGCGACGGCGGTCGGCACGGCGAGGGACGCCAACGCCCGATCCGATCTGGATCGGGGGAAGCAGAGGGAGGAGTGGGGAAAGTGGCGTGGGTGGTTAGGGTCCCCCCCCAGTGGGGTGGATATGGGGGAGGGTGTGGGGCGCGGCTGGGCCGGCCTGGCTTGCCCAGTGGCCAGCTGAGCCGAGGCCCAGCGGGGGGTTTCTTTTCCTTTTTTTTGTTTGTTTTGTTTTCTTCTCTTTTTATTTATTCTTTCTTGTTTTATTTTAGTTACATTTTATTTTAGTTTTAGTAAAATATACACTTAGCATCTAAATTAGTATCTCAACTCAGTCCATAGTCACAAAAGTCTAGTCCCCAAATAGCTTAGTTTGACATTTTATTAACTATAAAGGTATTTAAATAATCGTTTTTGCTACTATTTTAATTAATATAGTGCACTTAAATACTTTACAGAAGTGTGGTTCCTTCACCAATATTTAGTATGGAATATTTGCCACAACCCGAACATTTTTGTTTTATTGTTTGAAAACTTTTGTTGTTTGTTTTTATTTTAAATTTTGAAATGGGTTTCATACTGACGCGAGTTTATCAACAGTAACTGAGGGGACGTGGCATCATTAGCGGAGGTTCACTTTAGCTTAACTATCTGGGCATCACAATCATGGTGCTATTTTGAAGCACAAGTGTGGAAAAGAGATAGTAGCATTGTCCCTTCTCTCTTTTCTCTCTTTTTTTTGGTGGGCTTCTTTGGCCTCTTTTTTTATGGGCTTCTTTGGCCTCTTTTATTTTTATATAGTTCGAAGTCTCATCCTGACTTGTGGGGGAATCATCGTCTTCATCATCCTTTCCTCACTTGCGACAATGATCTAATAATGAAGATCATCACACTTTTATTGATTTACAACTCAAGAATTACAACTTAATACTTAGAACAAAATATGACTCTATATGAATGCCTCCGGCGGTGTACCGGGATATGCAATGAATCAAGAGTGACATGTATGAAAAATTATGAAGGTGGCCTTGCCACAAATACGATGTCAACTACATGATCATGCAAAGAGCAATATGACAATGATGGAGCGTGTCATAATAAACGGAACGGTGGAAAGTTGCATGGCAATATACCTTGGAATGACTATGGAAATGCCACAATAGGTAGGTATGGTGGCTGTTTTGAGGAAGGTAAATAATGGGTGCATGATACCGGCAAAAGTTGCGTGACACAAGAGAGGCTAGCAAAGTGGAAGGGTGAGTGTGCGTATATCCATGGACTCACATTAGTCATAAAGAACTCATATACTTATTGCAAAAGTCTACTTTCCCTCGAAGCAAAGTACTACTACGCACGCTCCTAGGGGAAGGGTTGGTAGGAGTTAACCATTGCGCGATCCCGGCCTCCACTCATAAGGAAGACAATTAAAAGAGCACCCCATGCAACAAATTTGTCACACAACTTTTACCATTGCATGCTACGGGACTTGCCAACTTCAACACAAGTATTTCTCAATTTCATAATGACCCAACTAGCATGACTCTAACATTACCACCTTTATATCTCAAAACAATTATCAAGCATCAAATTGATCATAATGTTTAATGCACTTTCTGTGATAGTTTTTATTATACCCAACTTTGATGTTCATCATTCTAGGACCAAATTCATAACCATAGCAAATATCATGTTGTTCTTAAAGACTCTCAAAATAATATAAGTGAATCATGAGAGATCAAAAATGATGTAGGGCGAAACCCTATGTGTACGATCTTTCACGTTTGGAGTGGACCCTACGGGGAAACACGAAGAACGCGCGGAAGAACACGAGGAAATCACGGGGAGGAATGAGGGAAAACACTCAACCAACAAGGAATCGGTCACACAAGTGCTAGATCAAAGAACACAAAGAGATACACGAGATCCAAAGTCAACAAAGGTAAGGATACAAAGGTAACCGATCTTCTCCATGAGGAGGTCTTGAATCCTCAAGGGGATCTTCCCACGAGGGGGTCTTGAATCCGATAGGATCTTCTCCAAAGAGGCCGCGGTCTCTCACGAGGAGGAGATCCGATGGATGAGCGAAGCTCTATCTCTAACTTGAGCTAAATCAACGCTAAACCTAACTAGGAGGAGGTGGAGGAGTATATATAGTCTAGGGCCATGAAGGGGTAAGTGAAGGGGTACATGGACTGCGGCCCAACACATGGCAGCGCACAGGCATCGGACGTCCGACAGGTACCGGACGTCCGGTGGCTCGCGAGGGTCTGGTCGTCCGGTGCATGTCGGACGTCCGGTGTTTTGGCTCTGGACATGTGGTGTCGGACGTCCGGTCGGCGTCGGTCGTCCGGGCGCTGGAGAGTCGTCGAACGTCCGGTGGCTCCGGTCGTCCGTGAATTCGGCTCGGGTCCTCAGGGGCCGGACGTCCGGGCTGGGCCGGTCGTCCGGTGGCTGTAGCTTCGCACAACTTCTTCTCTGGGTCCTTGTACTTGGCGTCCTCGCTAGCTGTTCCGTTGGATGTGGTGGCTTCGTGGCTTTCCTCCAAGTACCTGACCATGCATAGAACACACGTTGGAGGTAGTAGCCATATCTCACATGTAGAAAGTGATGGTTCAGAGAGGAGCGAGTTCACCTTGTGTCCAATGGCGTATGTTCGAGGTCTTGTCATATGTCCACTTGGGGTTTGGAGAGTAGTCGGAGCGTACATGGGGATGAACTTGGGATGCTCCGCATCATCTCCCCCCCCTTGGGAAAGATCCGACCTCGGATCGTGATACTCATCACCATGGAAACGGTTGTCGTAGACGGACTTGTAGTTGGACGAAGTTGAAGACATGGCGCCATCTGAGTAGTCCAAGGTGTCGCCGGAATGAGAGACATGCAAAAAGAGCAAACACTCGGAAATACAATGGTTAGCGCACACAAAGTGTCCATCATGTAAGAATGAGTCCGTGCGGCAAGAATGGTCGTGACAAAACACATGAAGCTTATCAATATGATCTAGAATGAGATGCAAAGCATTCATGGGAGGAAATGCAATCATTGTGCACACAAATGTGTTGTAAATATGATCAATGCAACCACGGTGCAAAATGATGTCATAGTGAGGCGGTTTGTCAACAGCATGAATATGGCAATGGATGCTCAATATGTGTATGTTATCATGCAATTGATGGAAGGCAATGTGATCATTATGTATGAATATGCCATCAAGGAAGATCACAACAAATTTGCTAAGGAAGTGAACAAGCTCATATATCATGGATGACATGGAAATAGATGCAACAAGACAAGCATAATGTGAGTCAATCCATGCATAGGGTGCAAACTTGTGGTGAGTATGATAAGTCCATCGAGCATGACATGTATGAGCACAATCAACAAATATGGAGGTGTTGGTGTACCAAATCTTGATGTCGAGGCATGAGTGGAGTTTCGAAGGTGCATCCAACAAGTGCGAGCGCTTCGCAATGTGAAGGTCCATGTAGCCAATCTCCAATGTTGCTCCTCCGTTCACGAGATGTATCATGTAGACAAGAAGAAGAAAACAACAATGAAAGAGTGACCCATCCAATATGCGTATTTGAGGATGGCTCAAAGAGAAGGAGGTCACCTTTAGTAGTTTCTCAAGGATGATGGAGTCGCGCATCTTGTATGCCTTCACATAACCAATATTTTGCATAACGGCACCGCCTTGTGAATCCTCCAAAATGAAAGAACATGATAAACACTCGGAAAAACAAATGAGGTTAGCGAAAGTGCAAAACCTATCATTCGTGTGGTAAGATACCAAACAAGTGTATGCGTCATGCTCATCATAAGAAAGGACAAGGGAGCATTTCATAGTATGAAGGCATAAGATGCAAGAAAAACCAAATGCAATAGGCTCAATCAAACAAGCATGCATCACAAGTAAGGTGTCAAAGTCTCCAAGATCAATAAGCATAGGATGGTTGCACTCAATACAAGTGGATATGAAAGAGGCAACTAATGGACACAAGAGACAATGATCAAGATATATCATGTGAGAGGCATGAGCATATATGTCATCAACCCAAGAAAGTGAGTAAGAGTGGAACATGGGTGATGCAACCAAGGAAGCAATCATAGCGATCAAGTCAAGCAAGCTAGTAGTGCGAAGATGCAACATACTAGAGGTAATCATGGAAATCATGTCATGTGTGCACATAGTGGGCATACAAAATGCACATGACATTTCACAAGCATAAAGGCAAGATATGAGCAAAATAGCATCAATAACATGGGGCACATGATAAACATGGCAATAGCAACAAGGATCTCCACCAAGCATGCAAATACACATAGAAGTAGCATAATGGTGAATCATGGGTAGATGCAAGCAAGGGTCACAATGGCATGGCAAAGGCATAGGAGCAAGCATAGCATGCAAAGTGAACACGGCAAAATGAGCATAAGGTGACAAATGGTAAATATCCCATAGCCGTGTGAGAGCCAAGTAGAAGAGATGCGCGTAGTCCTTGCGCGAAGGGAACGGTGGTAAGAATAGTCCACGGGATCCCAAGTCATCGTTGCTCTCAAGAGCTTGTTTCGTCAACTCTTGGGATTGAGAGGTTGACGAGTATATGAGAGTACCTACACAAAACAAAGACAAAGGAAAAATTGTGTGTGCATGGTATATGTACACATCATCCATCATGATGCGCACATGCATGTGTCGGTTAGTACAAAATAGCCAATGCTTAAATAAATCAGATGCGTGATATAGAAACATGTCATCCATCATGATAGGTTTGTTATTATGCATGTCATAATGGAGCCTCAAATTGTGTAATGCATCATAAGAAATATCTAGAGCATTGTTATTCATGGAATGCATATGGTGTACACTATTATGAGAATCATGCAAAGTATGAAATGGATCAAGATCTCCTAATATGTATGAGGAAACTATGGGGGTCTCCTCATGAGCAAGAGTAGAAATATCACGTGGAGAATATTGACAACATCCAAAACAATGCATATTTGGTTCAATGTGATCATGGCATGGCATAGTAGATGAATTGCACAAATCATGTAAAGGAAGCATGGCAATATCATCACATGAAAAACAAAAGCCAATGATCATCATCTCGTCATCTATTCCATAAGTGCAAATAGGATTTATTTTAATGGGGCATGCATAGTTACTGTGTTGAGATTGTAGGGATGCAATATGGGAGATCTCACTCATAGCATATGACAAGTTCAATGGATTGTCAAACATGAAGTGGCCAATAGAATTTTCACATGATATCCTATGAAGCATAGCATCACAACTAGTCAACTCAACATGCTCATCATCATATTCATCATAAATAGGTAAGTCAAGGCATGAAGAAGTCTCAGTAGTGTGAAGCATGGTAATAGGTGGGTCAACATCATGGGAGCAATCGATGTCAAGATAGTCCACTAGTGGGACAAGAGAAGCACCATCACCTATGTTACCTTTGGAGCGTCGCTCATGTGTTGTAGGTGAGGTGTTGAAGATCGTCTCGTTGTCATCTTCATCTTGATGGAACCATGTGGGGGGTGCATCATCATCCACAATGGCCATCGGTTTTCCCATAGGAGGGATGGACTCGTCGAGGATAGGCATGTCGTCATGTAGGAGACCTAGCACCAAAGAAGAAAACACACTAGGAGTAGAGGTTAAGTCGTTAGAAATCATAGTGGCCTCACATGCCGTGTCAACTACCTCACTCTCTAAGTGTTGTGGCTCACTCACTCCCTCAAGGATGCTCTCACTCATATGGTTGGTGGAGTCACTCAAATGGCGCTCAACCTCACATAGGATGTGTAGCATGCTCTCATGTGTGGGGCTAGTGGTGGTCACACTCATCCTCTCATAGGAAATGCTCTCAATGTCACGTATGGTGGAGTCACTCATGTCACTCATGTGGTGGTGGCTCTCCTCACATGGCACTTGGGGCATCTCTTCATATGTGGGTGTCTGAGGGATGTTGGTGCAAATGTCTCCATGTGCGGTCGCGTAGCTTGACTCGGAGTATGAGTCCAATTTGGGCGCCGTCTTCATGTTGTTGAAGAGGTTCGCGCTCGTCGCCATAGTCGAAGGGGATGGCCCTTGCTCGACCGTCTTGTCGCCGTCTTGGTGTGGGAGGCCCATATGATGTGGCACCTCGTAGCTCGTCTCCATGACCGAAGGGACTTTCCCATGCTCGGCCATCTTCCTTGAGGGGCTTCCGAAGATGGAAGTGTCGCCCTCGCTTGTAGGTGGTCGCCTTATTGTTGAGGATGTCGATGTAGGCGAACTCATGGGAAGTAGGCGAAGATGTCGTACGTCCAAAGGCGAAGATGCCTTGAGAACACTTGGCGAAGATGCCGAAGTGGTTGATGTAGCCGTAGCACCATCTTGGTGGTGGTCATCTCGCGGTCTTCTTTTGTGCTCTTGAAGCTTGGACTTGGCGTGACGTAGGTATTGTTGTGACTTGTACATTTATGCTTGTGGAGCATCTTCATGATGATGATGTCGTTGTCGCGCTTGAGCTCGTAGTAGATGTCGTTCGTCGTCGTCGTGCACGTGATGCTTAGAGGTGACTTGCCCTTCATGGCGATGATGATCACGAACGTGATGGTGATCGCCATGTAGATGTGGACGAGGATGATTTGCACTTGCATCTTTTTCGCGCTCCGAAGACTTGCGTCTTGAATGTCGCTGCCTTGAAGATGATGAAGTGGAAGTAGACTTGATCAAGGTCTGAATATCCTCCATCCTTGCATCTTGCTCCTCTTTATGTGCGGCAAGCTTGTTGTCGATGTAGTCCCTTCTACTTTCTTCGGAGTGACGAATGTCGATGGAGATGTTCTCGATGCGCTCTCGCAATCTTGATTGTGCGCCTTGCACTTGTCGTTCTAGATCGAAGATAGACGCTTTGGTGATGTAGTTGTTCATGCCGTCATTGTTGTCGTAGACCGGAGAGGAAATGCCTTGCCTATCCATCACAAGACTCGAGAAAATATGAGTGGGAGAAAGAGAAGAACTTATACCAATGTACCTTGACCGATGTTGACAATGAATCAAGTTCACTCAAATGCGGACAATGAAATAGCACTATTGGTACCACTTCTTGTCGGTTCTCACACCTACACAAGTAAAGCTTTGGGTGGAGCTTGGTGAGGATAGTGGCACAAAAATTTAATGCAAAATGTTAGCAAGAGTCAATAATGTTGAAAGAGATTCACAAATTCGCAAGTGAAACAAATGGACCAATAGCAATGAAAGGTACACGGAAACACACACACGGATAGGTAAATGGGGTCGTGCAACCAAGGAATGAGCACAAAATGTGGAATCCACGGAAAACGCTCGTGTTGCACAACTCAAGAGAGACACTAGCATGATTGCTCTATAGGCGGATACGACACTTGTGCACAACCTATAAGATGCAAAATGGATAAACTTCTATCCCAAGTATGCTATGTATGTATGGTTCCCGGTGTTTCTCTCAAGATGATCCAAGATGATCGGATATGACAATATTATATGCAATGTGGTATGATGCTATGGCACTTGCTTACAAGCTTCTTTGCTCTCTCTCTTTTGCTTAAAAGCTTTATTTCTTTTTCTTTCTTTTTTTTCTATGGCCACTTTTGCACAATGCACAAACCAAGATAGCAATTGTGTATATGCGGGAACAAACTTGTGACACAAGATATGATACCAATATGATATGGTATGTATGCAATGGGAAGTATGCTCACTAATGTGCACAAGTAACGTTGCCGGCAATACTCAAATGTCTAGTCTCGATAGGCAAGTAACGCAAAATGGGCTAGGGGTTAACAATGCAATGGCAAGGGGAATATACAACGGTGTCGTCGAGGTTACCGTCCTTTGCGATGATGAGTGGCGGTGTTCTTGATGTAGATACCAAGATGATGGAGACTCGTCCCTAAGTAGCCGAAACACCTTAGGAAACAGAAAACCCACGAACTCAAAATCACAAATGACAAATGTCAAATGGTGGTAGCGGAAAGCGGTGGTGGTTTTGCACTAGGCAATACGGAAGTGGGATGATGGGTTATGCGAGTCAATGTTGAAGTTGCCGTCCCTAAGTAGCCGAAACACCTTAGGAGACACAAGCCACAACTCAAACAAGCTCAAACAAAATTGGGTTAAGTTGGGGGTGGTGGAAGTGTATGGTGGGCACGCCTATGCGGAAATGGTGGTGGTGGTTGATGAAGAAGCAATCGTCCCTAAGTAGCCGAAACACCTTAGGAGACTCAAATCACTACTCAAGCAACCACTAATGCTATGGCAAGCAAAATGTGTTAGGTTGCGGAAGTCGGTGGTGGCTATGCGGATGATATGATGGAAGGCCTAGGCAAACTTGCCAAATTTTCGAAAATTTGATGGTGTCAAATGGTGTTGGTGGTATTTTTGTGGGATAGGGTATGTCAATAGCTTCAAAACGAGCTAAAGAACGTCAAAATCAGAGTTCGGATGAATTAGTTATGGCCGAAACAAGAATCAGCCGAAGTCAAAACCTACAGGTTACGGACGTCTGGAAAGGTCGGATATCCGGGGCGGCGGACGTCCGGGAAGGTCGGAAATCCATAAATTCGGTTCGGGTTAGGGGTTCCGGTCGTCCGGAAAAGGTCGGACGTCCGGTCGTTCCTGGGGCTCCGGACGTCCGTAAAAGTCCGGTCGTCCGGGGGGTCGGGGTCAACGCGAGATGCGAGTTCGGGGGCGCAATTTTGGGCGGAAAATGGAGATTTCGGGGTCAAAATTCGTGGGAATTCGTGGATGAAAGATGGGGAAACTTGGGGAAATTCTAGATCCACTCGAAACCAAGCAAATCCATGGATCAAAATCAACAAAACTTCCTCAAACCAACAAATCACAAAAAAATTGGGGCTATTTTTGGTGGGGATTTTCGGATTTAGGCAAGAACACACAAAATCAAGCTAGAAAAAGAGGGGTAGGGGCTTCAAAAACGTGATCAACGTGGCTCATGATACCAAGATGATATCATGAGACAAGCTGGCTCTGATCCAAGATGATGTAGGGCGAAACCCTATGTGGACGATCTTTCATGTTTGGAGTGGACCCTACGGGGAAACACGAAGAACGCGCGGAAGAACACGAGGAAATCACGGGGAGGAACGAGGGAAAACACTCAACCAACAAGGAATCGGTCACACAAGTGCTAGATCAAAGAACACAAAGAGATACACGAGATCCAAAGTCAACAAAGGTAAGGATACAAAGGTAACCGATCTTCTGCGTGAGGAGGTCTTGAATCCTTGAGGGGATCTTCCCACGAGGGGGTCTTGAATCCGATAGGATCTTCTCCGAAGAGGCCGCGGTCTCTCACGAGGAGGAGATCCGATGGATGAGCGAAGCTCTATCTCTAACTTGAGCTAAATCAAAGCTAAACCTAACTAGGAGGAGGTGGAGGAGTATATATAGTCTAGGGCCATGAAGGGGTAAGTGAAGGGGTACATGGACTGCGGCCCAACACATGGCAGCGCACAGGCGTCGGACGTCCGACAGGTACCGGACGTCTGGTGGCTCGCGAGGGTCCGGTCGTCCGGTGCATGTCGGACATCCGGCGTTTTGGCTCTGGACAGGTGGTGTCGGACGTCCGGTCGGCGTCGGTCGTCCGGGCGCTAGAGAGTCGTCGGACGTCCGGTGGCTCCGGTCGTCCGTGGATTCGTCTCGGGTCCTCAGGGGCCGGACGTCCGGGCTGGGCCGGTCGTCCGGTGGCTGTAGCTTCGTGCAGCTTCTTCTCTGGGTCCTTGTACTTGGCGTCCTCGCTAGCTGTTCTGTTGGATGTGGTGGCTTCGAGGCTTTCCTCCAAGTACCTGACCATGCATAGAACACACGTTGGAGGTAGTAGCCATATCTCACATGTAGAAAGTGATGGTTTGGAGAGGAGCGAGTTCACCTTGTGTCCAATGGCGTATGTTTGAGGTCTTGTCATATGTCCACTTGGGGTTTGGAGAGTAGTCAGAGTGTACATGGGGATGAACGTGGGATGCTCCGCATCAAAAAAATTCTTCAAAATTAAGCCACCGCCGTGCTCTAAAAGATATAAGTGAAGTACTAGAGCAAAAACTATCTACCTCAAAAGATATGAGTGAAGCACATAGAGTGTTCTAATAAATTCTAATAAAGCGGTCTTCTCCCAAAAGGTGTGTACAGCAAGGATGATTGTGGTAATCTAAAAAGCAAAGACTGATATCATACAAGACGCTCCAAGCAAAACACATATCATGTGGCGAATAAAAATATAGCTCCAAGTAAAGTTACCGATGAACAAAGACGAAAGAGGGGATGCCTTCCGGGGCATCCCCAAGCTTAAGCTTTTGGTTATCCTTCAATATCTTGGGGTGCCATGGGCATCCCCAAGCTTAGGCTTTTGGTTATCCTTCAATATCTTGGGGTGCCATGGGCATCCCCAAGCTTAGGCTCTTGCCACTCCTTATTCCATAATCCATCAAATCTTTACCCAAAACTTGAAAACTTCTCAACACAAAACTCAACAAGAAATCTCATAAGCTCCGTTAGTGTAAGAAAGAAAAACCACGACCTAAGGTACTGTAATGAACTCATTCTTTACTTATATTGGTGTTAAACCTACTGTATTCCAACTTCTCTATGGTTCATGCCCTACGTACTAGCCATAGATGCATCAAAATAAGCAAACAACACACGAAAAACAGAATCTGTCAAAAACAGAACAGTCTCTGTAGCTCTCGAATATTTATGGAACTCTAAAAATCCTACAAAAATAGGAAGTCCTGGGAAATTTGTCTATTGATCTACAGCAAAAAGAATCAACGCAAAATCACATTTCTGTGATTTACTAAAATTATTTTTGTGCGCGCAAAGTTTCTGTTTTTCAGCAGAATCAAATTAACTATCACCATAGGTTATCCTATAGGTTCTACTTGGCGCAAAACACTAATTAAAACATGAAAACACATCTAAATAGAAGGTAGATGAAAAATTTATTACTAAACATAAGCAAAAACAAAAAACTAAAATAAAATTGGGTTGCCTCCCAACTAGCGCTATTGTTTAACGCCCCTAGCTAGGCATATTTCATGGAAACTAGAAGAACACACTTTTACAAAGCAATCTTTCTTATCACGCAATCTAGCGGTTCTTTCCCTACACTCATCAATGAAAATTCTCATAGCTTTGAGAGACTCATTGATATCATGCTTAGGAGGAGTAGATCTAAGTTTCAAAGAATCAACATCAAGCGAAAGTCTATCAACGTTCCTAGCCAAATCATCAACTTTAAGCAATTTTTCTTCAAGCAAGGCATTAAAATTCTTTTGAGAGATCATAAATTTAACACTGTTCTCAATATCAGAGGGAATCTTATTAAAATTACCATAAGAATTATTGTAGGAATTTCCATAATTATTAGAGGAATAACTAGGGAACGGTGTAGGATTAAAGTTTCCTCTATAAGCATTGTTACCAAAATTATTCCTACCAACAAAATTCACATCCATAGATTCATTATTATTCTCAATCAAAGTAGACAAAGGCATATCATTGGGATCAATAGGAGCACTCTTAGTAGCAAACAATTTCATAAGTTCATCCATCTTTCCACTCCAAACATTAATTTCTTCTATAGCATGCACTTTTTTACTAGTAGATCTTTCGGTGTGCCATTGATAATAATTAGCCATAATGTTATCAAGGAGTTTGGTAGCTTCTCCTAAGGTGATTTCCATAAACGTGCCTCCCGCGGCCGAATCTAAAAGATTTCTAGAAGCAAAATTCAATCCGACATAAAATTTTTGTATGATCATCCATAAATTCAAACCATGAGTAGGGCAATTGTGAATCATCAATTAGATATTTTCCCAAGATTGGGCAACATGCTCATGATCAAATTGTTTAAAATTCATAATATCGTTCCTAAGAGAGATGATCTTAGCAGGAGGAAAATACTTAGAGATAAAAGCATCTTTGCACTTATTCCACGAATCAATACTATTCTTAGGCAAAGACAAAACCAAAATTTAGCACAATCTCTAAGTGAAAACGGAAATAACTTCAATTTAACAATATCATTATCCGTATATTTCTTCTTTTGCATCTCACACAAATCAACAAAGTTGTTTAGATGGGTAGCGGCATCTTCACTAGGAAGGCCATAGAAATGATCTTTCATAACAAGATTCAGCAAAGCAGCATTGATTTCACAAGACTCAACATCATTAAGAGGAGCAATCGGAGTAGTAAGGAAATCATTATTATTGGTATTGGAAAAGTCACACAATTTGGTATTATCTTGGGCCATCACGACAAGCAATCCAACACACAAGCAAAGAAAAGGCAAGCGAACGAGAGAGAAGATTGGGAAAGAGAGGGCAAATAAAACGGCAAGGGTGAAGTGGGGGAGAGGAAAACGAGAGACAAATGGCAATAATGTAATGCGAGGGAGATAAGTTTGTGATGGGTACTTGGTATGTCTTGACTTGAGCGAAGACCTCCCTGGCAACGGTGCCAGAAATCCTTCTTGCTACGTCTTGAGCTTGCGTTGGTTTTCCTTGAAGAGGAAAGGGTGATGCAGCAAAGTAGCGTAAGTATTTCCCTTAGTTTTTGAGAACCAAGGTATCAATCCCGTAGGAGGCTCCTCAAAAGTCCCACGCACCTACACAAAAAAACAAGAACTTGCAACCAACGCAATAAAGGTGTTGTCAATCCCTTCATGGCCACTTGCGAAAGTGAGATCTGATAGAGATAATATGATAAGATAAATATTTTTGGTATTTTTATGATATAGATAAGAAAAGTAAAGATGCAAATAAAAGTAGATTGAAAGCTTATATGATAAAAGATAGACCCGGGGGCCATAGGTTTCACTAGTGGCTTCTCTCAAGATAGCATAAGTATTACAGTGGGTGAACAAATTACTGTCGAGCAATTGATAGAAAAGCGAATAATTATGAGATTATCTAGGCATGATCATGTATATAGGCATCACGTCCGCGACAAGTACACCGACTCCTGCCTGCATCTACTACTGTTACTCCACACATCGACCGCTATCCAGCATGCATCTCGAGTATTAAGTTCATAAAGAACAGAGTAACGCATTAAGAAAGATCACACGATGTAGAGGGATAAACTCATGCAGTATGATATAAGCCCCATCTTTTTATCCTTGATGGCAATAATACAATACGTGCCTTGCTGCCCCTACTGTCACTGGGAAAGGACACCGCAAGATTGAACCCAAAGCTAAGCACTTCTTCCATTGCAAGAAAGATCAATCTAGTAGGCCAGACCAAACTTATAATTCAAAGAGACTTGCAAAGATAACTTAATCACACATAAAAGAATTCAGAGGAGATTCAAATATTTCTCATAGATAAACTTGATCATAAACCCACAATTCATTGGATCTCGACAAACACACCGCAAAAAGAGTTACATCGAATCGACCTCCAAGAAGATCGAGGAGATATTTGTATTGAGATTCAAAGAGAGATAAGAAGACATCTAGCTAATAACTATGGACCCGAAGGTCTGTGGTAAACTACTCAAAACTCATCAAAAGGGCCTTGCAGATGATGTAGAGGCCCTACATGGTCGATTCCCCCTCCAGCGGAGCACCGGCGAAGGCTCCAAGATGGGATCTCGTGGATATAGAAGGTTACGGCGGTGGAAATAGTTTTTCATGGTGCTCCTCGATGGTTTAAGGTACATGGGTATATATAGGAGGAAGAAGTAGGTAGGTGGACACTCGAGGGGCCCATGAGGGTGGGGCACGCCCACCTCTAGGGGGCGCGCCGGGCACCCTCGTGGCCGCCTCCTCTGTTGCTTGACGTCCACTCCAAGTCCCCTGGATCACGTTTGTTCCAAAAAGATCGCTCCCGAAGGTTTCATTCCGTTTGGATTCTGTTTGATATTCCTTTTCTTCGAAATACTGAAATAGGCAAAAAACAACAATTCGGGCTGGGCCTCCGGTTAGTAGGTTAGTCCCAAAAATGATATAAAAGTGTAAAGTAAAGCCCATAAACATTCAAAACGGGTAATATAATAGCATGGACCAATCAAAAATATAGATACGTTGGAGATGTATCAGTTGTCCCCTGACTGATATTTTGAGCTCGTGATCAAGTTGATTTTCCTCTAAACCATCATTTCTCCAAGAACCTATGTTAGATACCCTAAGCTACTTGGCTAAGCTAAGCAATAACTTGGAGAGTTGGAAGATAAAAGCTTTGCCTTACTTAGATCATTCCAAAGGATATCTTTTGTGTGTGTGTTGAAGAAAGATGATATCTTCATCGATTGCTCCTCGTGATCAGCTGTTGGATCTATTGTCTTGTCAAAATTTGGTTTGAGTGTGGGCTATCATTAAATCAAATTAGAACCAACGGTATTTGTAATGTTGTCTTACTCGTGGTTGTTTCCTCAAGCATACACCATTATATCTTTTGGTTTTGACCAATGCTATCACCTTGTTCACATAGTTGTGGAATTCCTCTTCATGGAAATCTTGATGATTGTTGTTGAGCCCATCAACAGCATTGTATCATCTCCATGATTCGTGTTGAACATCCATCTAGTGTTGGAAACTTTGTAAGCGTTGCCTTCGTGTCCCATTCATGAGGTATATGTTTGGATGAAATAAGTGACTTCCTCTATGTTCATGTGCACTTGATGCAAGTTACTGTCGTGAACTCGAGAAAAGTTGTCTTTCTCCCTATGGAATCATCAGAAGCCAGTCATGCAGGTGTGAAATATTCCATGGTTTGATAGACTGATCATCTTCATTCCATATGTATTCCCTAGCACACCAAGCCACTGACTGATTTGTTCAAGGATAAGAAGTTCAAGTGCTATTCTTTAAGGGACCAGACGAACATGTGCAAGACTTCACTATCTTCAATGATGGTTCCCAACCAGAACTCAATAGTGTTTGTTCTAAGGTTTCCACATGTTCACGATTGTCTTGGACAGTGTGCTCATGTGTACCTTACTAACTAGCTCATGTTTTGGAGCTTGCTATCGCAGTTCATTTCCTGGGAATCTTGCAACGTCATCTCGTCGAATTGTGTTGCGAACTTTCCTTTCCAGACATGATGTCTGAAATATCCTGTTACCAACCAGATCTAAATATCATGCAGGTATGATGGTTGGAACTACTTCAAGATCTATGATGTAGGTTCCGGCAAGGTTGATGTTGGCCGACACACCTAGCCGGAAGGTCTATTACCGTAGTATCTTGAATGAGCAACTTCACCATCTTCTCCATGAGGATTTCGTATGACCTATTTTGAAAGTTGTTCCTTATGGATTTTGTGTCTCTGAAGTCCAACCTTTACTTGATATTCTAGATACCATACGCTAGTACATCAAGGAGAACATTAGAAGCGGAGTGCTAAATGTCTCTCGGTCGATCATCCAGATTTTATTTCCTTGGCATTGCTAAGGTGAGATCTGAGAAAGTGTTGTCTTCCTTTGCATCTGCATCCTCCATCATTATTCATCGTGTTAGTATGAGGTGTCACCAAGATCTTGGCACAGATGTTGGTAAAACCCCGATGAATGTGTAGAAGCTCAAGTTCTTGAATGCACGCTCAGTCACTAGGTTATATCCTCGGTATCAATTGGAATGTGCCTCCATATTGCGAACTGTCTTATAACACTAGTTTCCTTTCCAAACTGAGTATGCCATTCTTTCAAATTCCTTCAAACGATCAATTGTGAATTGTCTCAGGCTGGTATGAAGACTTTCAATGATCTACATATCAAAAGTAATTCTTTTTTCCACTTAAGAGAATAATTCTACAAGTCACCTTCCCTAAGGTGCCCCGTTATGGAATCATGGCAATTATTTCATCACCATCTTGAAACCATGCACCATCTTCTTCAGAGTGGAATTTTTGCCTACCCAATTGAACCCTTGTCATCTACCTCTTTCCATTGCTCTTAATGTGTGTTTTCTGTCTCAGCTCAAGATATGTCCTTACGTGTCACTCCATGAGTTGGTCTTGAGTGCTTGATCTTCCAGGAGGTAGAATCCTGTAGAGTTTCTTCCTGTCATCATCGTGTTGGATGAAGACCTCGAAAGCAAAGACGTCAAGATCAATTTTAAGCAATGAATCAACATCTTCAAGAAGGGCAATTGGATCATGAAGATCATGCCAGCTTTGTGTCCCCTCTGTCTTCTTACCTCATGTCTTGAATCTTGGGATGAGATTCTTGTTTAGTGGGGGTGAGTTGTCACAGCCCTAGATTAATTGCATCAAGGAGCATTAATGCATCATGTCTAAAGTTCTGAAATTTGAATTGAGGAATTTTCAAGCCTCAAAAAATATTAAATAAAGGGCAAAACCCCTGAAAATGCATTCAATGATTCCAAATGGCCTTAAATAATGTTGGTTATATTTTGGCAGAGGTTTTGTGCCCAACCAAAATTTATAAACATTTTAAGAAATTATTTTGGGCATTTGAGTTTAAATCATATTGTACTTGACTTGGGGTTATAATTTCTATAAATCAAATTATAGCTCCAATGATTCTAAAAACCTTTTGGGGTCCCTGGAATAGTCCATCTAGCATCCACAACAGTTGTTAGAATTTACAATTTTTGTTTGGTTTGAAATCAAATCAAAAATAGAGGAAGGAAATGAAAAACAGAAAAAAAAACTAACCTAGCCTTACCTGTGCGGCCCAGCACTGTACAGCTGGCCGGCCCAGCCCACCAGCGCATTCCCTGTCGTCTTCCTCCTCGATACAGTAGGACAGGGGCACGTGATGTCCACCCACTGGCCACATGCAGGCCACCTCCTGCGTGCCTGTGGCAGCCCCATCGCCTTGAAGCTGCCATGGCAGCCCCCCCCCGACTCACTCCCTCTCTCTCCCGTGCTTTTCCCCTCCTCTGGCCCTCCTCCCCGAGACGACCGACAGCGCCCGTCGCCGTTGTTCGCTGCTACCGCGCCCACTGCCGCCCCCTAGCCTATCTATCCTGCCCATGAGCTCCGCATCGTCCTCCTCGTCCTCTGCATCAAGTCGAGCAACATGGGAAGCCCTGATCCGCCACTACCGAGCTCATCTTCCTCCTCGACTGCCACCAATCGTCGCTATCGATTCACCTTGCTCTGGTCGTCCCTGAGCCCGTTGACCATCCCTGCAGACCCGAAGTGAGCTCTCCGCCATTTCTCGTCGCCTATCTCTCTCACAGTCACCCTCTAGTTAGGATCCTCGCTGCCCTGTGAACTCACCGCCGCCGGCCATGTCACCGCTGTCATTCTAGCTCGCTTCAGCCACAGCCGAGCATGCAGTCGGGCTCCTAGTGAACCGCAGCAGCACCACAACCACTTAGCCAGCTCGCCAGCGTGTTGCGCCCCCGTGCCCGAGCGCAGCCGAACTCCGGCCGCCGCTAAACTGGACGCCGTCGTTGATTCTGGCTACCCCAAGCCCTACAACCACCACCATCCGACGAGCCGTCGCACGGGCTTTCCAGAGAGCCCAGCGGTGCATCATGTCGTGCCATGTGGGTGATTCCCGCCACCGTGGCACCTTGCCGACGAGTTAACCCCGGCTAAATGCCAGTTAAAAACTAACCTAATGACCCTCACTAGTCACTCACATGTGGGTCGTGCCCCTTACTAATTTTAGGTTAGTTGTTCAAACTAACACCAATCACATTGTTAGTAAAAAGGGTCACTGACCAGTGGACCCTACTGGCCAGGTTTGACCTGGGCTGACCCGGTTGACCTGCTGATGTAGTGATGACACAGGGCTGACATCATAACCGATTTCTGGGATTTTGAATACATCAGAAATGATTTACCAATTCCAGAAAATATCCTAAACTTCTAAAAATCATACAAATTCAACTGTAGCTCGGTTTGAAATAATTTATATGTGAAAAATTATCAGAAAAATTCAATCTATCCATCTGTATCTTTTTCATGCATGTTTGAGCAAGTTAACCTCACTGAATAGGACAAATCATGTTTAGGGAAATTATGATAAATAGATTTGGAGTTGGAATTTGCTATATATATGAATCCCACTTCAATTAATATGGCTAACCATTGCATTAGGTCAATTCAGTACCTTAAAATGGCATGGCATTCATTTGGTGGTGCATTGCATTGAATTGTGTTCCTTCTCTGCTAGCCGGTGTTGTTCCCTCTCGGTAGATATTAATCCGATGATGCCATCGATGACACCGATGAAGAGCTATATCATCTTTAGAAGTGCCAAGCAAGCACCCCCGCATTGAACATTTCGATACAATCCCACTCTCTCGCTCCTACTCTCTTTTACTGCATTAGGACAACAATGATTCAACTGTTACATGTTGCGGTAGTTGAACCCATTCCTCTGCATGACCTGTCTTTGCCATAGTAAATAGTTGAAACCCACTAGCATGAGTAGGAGTTGTTTGAGCCATGATGTGCCTAGTCATTCATGCTTGTTTGTTATACCTTCTATGCTTAGAGTTCTGTCATGTATGATTCATCTGGGATGGATTAGGATGGTGATGAACATGTCCTACCGTTGAGAGCTAAGTGTGTCAGCATGATTTTGTAAAGGAAGCAATGAGAGGCCATGTAGGAGTACATGGTGGATTGCCTCATTGAAACCGTCCTCAGGAACTGAGTTCCATGATTGTGATCCAACACAGTTACTACCACACATTGGGTTCTGGTAACTTGACCCCTCTCAGCTTATTAACTGCCTTGATCTCTGTCCAGGAGTTGCAACTAGTTTATGATGTTTGTAGGTAGTGCTATTTGTCTACCAAGTGGCACCTAGTACAGGTGGGCTTGGGACAAACTAGGCACAGTGGCGCAGTGTACCAAGTGGCACCCGGATGGTGGGCTTGGGAAGCCTGCTCATATCGTTTGGGCCGATGATGGAAACTTCGGCCAAACTTCCTTTGCGGGTTCAGCCTCGGATAGGCGATGAACCTGGACTAGAATCTTGTGTGGTTAGTCAGGTCGTGGCCGACACCCTCGCCAGGCTTCCTCTTGAAAGTTGCCGAGATACATGACGTGTACATGGTGGCAAGTAGCGAGAGCATGTGTGAGTACACCCCTGTAGGATAATATGATCTATTCGAATAGTCGCGTCCATGGATATGGACTACTTGGAACACTTACATTGTTCATAGACGAGTTGAAGTGGATACTCTAAAATGCGCAAGATAAGAATGAGTGTTATGGATGGCCTTCTTGTAGGGAGATGGGAGAGGATGCATAGTGGTGTATTGATATGGTGAATATGTGGACTCGTGTGTGCCACCTCAAAGAAGTTACGGGCAATCATAGTTCAGGATAGCCACCGTGTCAAAGTTGGTTGGTGTAGTTAAACTCCACCACCCCCTTTGTTGATACTGATGCATA
The DNA here is from genome assembly GCF_018294505.1 of Triticum aestivum. NCBI lineage: Eukaryota > Viridiplantae > Streptophyta > Magnoliopsida > Poales > Poaceae > Triticum > Triticum aestivum. The sequence goes on along the minus strand of NC_057810.1, from coordinate 443,699,300 downwards.
TATAGTTAGCTCTGATGTAAGTCTTGCTGGGTACATTTGTACTCACATTTTCTTAATTTATGTTTTGCAGAGAGACTTTAGTCTTGCTAGTAGTTCTACGTGGGCTTCGACATTTAGCTTGGGAATCCCAGACAGAGGTTTGGTTCCTTTGGAGGGTCTTGTAGATAAACAATCTTGCTAGCCTTCTCTCTTTTCAGATGTCTGTACTCAGACATGTTTATGCTTCCGCTTGGCTTTTATGACTTTGTGTGAAGGGTCATGAGACCCACTACTTGTAATAAATGCTATGATGGCTCTTATGGGCCTTTATCTATATGAGTTGTTGAGTTATGTTGTGATGCCATGTTGTACAGCGCATACTTGCATGTTATGCATATGTGTAACGTGTATTGCTATGTGTGGGATCCGACACCTAGTTGTTTATTCTTGGTAGCCTTCCTTACAGGGAAATGTATCATCGTGCTTCCACTGAGCCATGGTAGTTTGCTACTTCTCTGGAACACATGGGCTGACCGGCATGCGTCATTCTTTGCCCATGTGTCTGTCCCTTCGGGGAAATGTCACGCGGTGTTCACCGGAGTCCTGATAGCTTGTTACAGCCTAGTCACACTCGTTGTTGACTGACATGTGCATTGCTGGGTCATGTATGCATGTCCCTGTAAGTTTGTGCCACCTTGAGTATCTGACTAGTCATGTCGGCCCGGGTTCTCTGTCATATGGATGCTAGCAACACAATCATATACGTGAGCCAAAAGGCGCAAACGGTCCCGACCTAGGTAAGGCTGCAATCGTGGGAATACCGTGCGTGAGGCCGCAAAGTGATATGATGTGTTACATGCTAGATCGATGTGACTTAGGATCGGGGTCCTGATAGCTACGATCTGGTTGAGTCTCCCATGCGGTTGTGCACTATAATTTGGTGAATGGCACATGGACCCAGATGCTGAATGGCTTCTGGCAATGCTATCAAGCTTCCAGCATTTGTTTACATAATTGACGTATACAAATAATTTTCCACCGACATGAAATTGTACAATGCTCTGAAGCTTTCAGATTTTGTTTCGTCTGTCTTGCTAGCTGGAAGGTTGTCTCGTTACAACATCAATCAAAATACTAGAAAGGAAACTAACATCCATGCTCTTTAGAAAAAAATAAAAAATAAACTTCCTTGCTAATGCATCTCAATGATTAGCAGATCAGAGCTAATATTTAATTACAACTGAAGACAAAGTTGTGAGAAGGTGTTAAATTAAAATTGATCCATGCTTTCTTTGGCAACAACTTCTCCCCGACTCTGTCTCAATCAACAAGGCATGTTGGGAAAAAGTAGATGTCCGGAGCATGCAACATTCCGATCATTTTGTGCAGTTCCACTAAAATAGAGCTGAGCGTCCCAGTTCCAAAGATATTAAGTGTGATTACAATAATAGAGGATTGTTGATGAAACAATAAACACACAGATAGAATTTGGTCACCTTTGAAGTCTCTCTTAAGACTAACTAGTTGGAGAAGATTGAGCAAATTGTTGGAGAAGATTAGGCTCGGAGTTTGATGAGGAGGATAGAGCAAAACCAATCTCCCTTTGCGCAATCGCACTGAGATGTAGTGACGCTGCCCGTGTGACATTTTAGTTGAACTGCACAAAACACTCTTAAGGAAAAAGTGATATGTGCAGTTCACCAAAAGGTCACAATAGCAACGAGGTGAAATGGATAGCCATGTTTGCAAAAAAGAGGTAGAAAGGAAACAATTACTGGCCAATAACAGTTTGATGACACAAATGATGACAAAAAAGAATCATATTCCTTGTCCTAAGGGAAGATAACAGCGCGGTTGTTTATCTAAAACAGTGTGAGGACGAGATTGCAATATGGAAAGTACGTCCGATGAGCTACGTTTTGGGAAAAGAACTGGGGAAGATCCACATGCAACGACATGGGAAGATGGGCGGTGGAGCAAGGCCGGAGGGGAGGAAGCTATACCTGGGGGTCGTCGGGATGTAAAAAGGAGGGCGGCAGTGGACGGGATCTTCCCATAGTGCGGCAGCGAGCAAGTTGCGAAGGCCCTACCACGCCTAAGCTTGGTCAGAGAGAACGACGGGTACCGCAGATCGGGACGTGCTGCCTCGACGATGTCGAACGGAGAAACAATGCACATCCTCCCTTTCCGCTGGCGGATAGGATGCGGCTGGATCAGTGACCAATGGTGAGAGAGAGAGAAGCCACCGCCGCCTTATGTGAGATAGTGTGACAAGAGACAAACCCTGACAGGCGGGCTCCATTGTATAAAGAGGAGCGGATTTCCTTTTTCTTGATGACAATCGTTTTATTTTATGTACCTGCCATTGTGGAATACAACTTTTTTTAATATTAATGTGTCAAGTCGAACTTTGTTCCGTGTACCCGTGATACACGGCCCTCCTTCAAGTAAACAACCGCTACACACGTCAAATTATCACGTGGGCTACCTTTTTGTATAGAAATGAGCTCCACCGTGTACCCGCACGGGTGTGGCCGGGAACTGGACGTGAGTACGTGTGTCGTGCGTGCACCTCTTCTTTACGTGCATTTACGTGCAGGTATGTACGTGGGTGTGTGTGAGAGAGATTGTTTGCGCGAAACAGAGGCAATGTGTCGATGATATCTCAAAAAAAATGTAACATACGCAATGTGTGTGAAACAGAGGCCTGAATATACCATATAGAGGGATTGATCCATGAGAAGAGATTGGAGCGATCATCGGCGTGAGATATCGATAGAATTGAATACAAGGATCAAGTGTGTGGGTGCGTGACCGATAAAGAGTGCCATCGAATTTGTGTTGCCCACGTCAAAGATACAGGGCGGTTGGCCTACTGGAATGTGAGAGGGCAGAGGTGCAGTTTGTCTCAGTGGCATGGGTACCTACCTACAACGTTCTACTATCGGTGTGTGTGTCGGCGGGAGGGGACAGAGACCCAACTATAGAGAGGTAGATCGACTGGTATATGTGTGGAGAAGGAGAGAGACCTAGCTATGTATTGAGGGAGATCGATCGGCATCCATGCATATGTGTATCAGAGGAATAAGGTTGGGAGAGAGAGACAATGGTAGAGTGTCGGAGGGTTGGTGGTGGAGTTGCTTCTCACAAATGGTGGGAGAGGCCTGCTAGACAAACGGAGGGTATGAGTGCAATATGAATAAGAGAGGGGATGTCTGCCTGTCTATGCACGTGTGTGTGAGATACGGGTTAGGAGGTATGCAAGGATGATGAGGGGGGACGATATGGTTGTGGTAAGCAGATGTAACTACATAGGAAGATCAATCGCCGTGTGCCAGAGAAAGGAAGAGACATAACTAGTGAGGTACGTCGATCGGTGCATGGGGAAAAAGACTTATAGAATACCTAGCTATATGTAGCGAGATCGGTAGGTATACATGCATGCATGTGTTAGAATCAAATAAAGGTCTGGAGAGACGGACCGGGGGAGAGGGGTGCGGCTAGGAGGTGGTGCGAGAGGCGTACTATATCGAAGGGGAGGAGTGTGCGAGTATGAGATCGATGAAAATAGGGGTGGGAGTGTGCACCTGCGTGGAACCGTATTGAACATAGAGGGGCATGGACGGTGAGAAGAGAAGAGGGGAAGTGTGTGTTTGTGGTAGGCACACTTAGCTAGAGAGATATATCGACCGGTGTGTGCCGGAAAGGAGTCGGGGTCCTACACACACCATGGGTGAACGACCTAAAGATAAACAAGAAATGTGCGCGATGCAGGGGATGCCGAGGGAGGGTGAGAGGGGGGCGGGCGTGTGCATGCACGAGAGGAAGTTAGCACTAGCTACAAAGAGAAGAGGATTGTGTGGGTGTAAAAGACGAACAGAGATCATAATTCATTATAAAAAAAGTGGATTTGGATATGAAGAAGATATCATGGTATTTTAAACCGATGCATACATGAATATATGTAATGGTGATACGCATGGTGTGGTTATGAACATGTTACACTACATATCATATATAGAACATTTTATTTGAATTTGTGATAATGTGTGGCTTTTGCAGCTCAAGGCTAAATACTTGTCATAATGTAGGGGGCGGGGCACTATACTTTGTGTGATAAACACAGTGTATGTATGAAACATGGTTTAGATTATGAAAATCTAGTTAGTACATCAAATGTACTATTATTTGGAATCAACATCAAGTGTATTCAAAATTTCAAATTCGAGTTCATATATTACACATAGTTCATATCTATCTCTATAGTAATCATGTGGTGTGTTGTTAAGATAATGCACGAATGATGGTTTAAGTTGGCAACAATCATGATTGTAGATTCATATTCAAATAGAGAAACGAATTCAAATTTAGTTTGAACTGCAGCGGTAGTATAGACATTTGGAATTCACTAAAATGTTGGCATGAGTCGGTTACATGCATTATACAGCCAGTGAAAAAAATTAATTGGACATAACATGGATTCATAGCTTTGAAGAGCATTTGTACAATAAAACGGGACAAGACTCTCTCTTTGTGTGGTGCGAATAGTTTTTTTTTGTTTTTTTCATCGAGGGAAGTGTGAATTGATTTGGCACGTACATTGGTACACGTGAGGCTTGTCCCTAAATATCAACCTGCGCCTTGTTATCCGAAATTTCAGATATCGTGCTCCCAAAACTCGCGCCTTCACAACTCGCATCTTGCTATCTCGAAATTACAACGCGCGCAAAAACTCCCTCCAGCCGCCAAATCCCGGCACACGAAATCCCCCTTCTAACCCCGAGCCAAAATGGCCGCTAGTTCAAATAGGTGGGGGTACTTTCATAACACACCCTACATTTTGGACATGTGCGACCCTAAGTCATGGTTCCCCCTCCCATCACCTCCTTTTCGCCATTTGAAAACCTAGGCCGCCATAACCTCTCTGCTCCAGCCGCGAAACTTCACCCTCCGCGTCCGCCACCCCACCGTGGCCCATCCGGAGCCTCTTCCCCGACGACGTCATCCACTGCTGTCGGATGTTGGGTTCCGGCAGACCCTTAAGGTTCGAACTCTGGGGTGCGCGCGAAGATCTTCCCCCTACCAATCCACGTCCGATCGCCTCGCGAGAATCTAAGCTAAACGATGAACAACACGAGGGACACAAGATTTATACTGGTTCGGGCCACCGTTGTGGTGTAATACCCTACTCCAGTGTGTGGTGTGGTGGATTGCCTCAGGGGCTGATGATGAACAGTACAAAGGATGAACTGCCTTGTGAGAGGTGTTCTTGAGCTGGTGCCATGAACTACTTGGATGAGCTCGATCGCCTATGGATCTGATGAGGACTCGATGAGATGCCCTCTCTTCTGTGGTGGCTAGCCCATTTTATAGAGGCCCTGGCCCTCTTCCCAAATATTGAGCGGGAAGGGTGCCAACAACGGCCATTTTGAAGGGGAACATCTAGTACAAGTTATCCTGACTAAAGTTGGTCTTCGACTGCCAAAGGCGGTGACGATGACGCCGTCTTGGGCTCCACAGTGACCTCCATCATGCCGCTCTACTGGTCTTGGTCTCGTTGCACCAAAATGGCAACCTTTGTCTGATGCCTCGGTACTCCACGCTTGTGCTTGCCCCCTTTGCACCAAAGAGGAAACAAGGACATTGCGCAGGCCGGCGCCCGCCTGGTCTTGATCGTCACGGCTTGCGTCACGAGCACCTCGCGAGGTACCCCTGCATTGATCTCTCTGCCTCCTCGCGAGCCTGCCTGGCGAGGCCGCTCCTGAGGAAGCCTCGTGTCGTCCGCCCCGCGAGTCTTGGACCCTCGCGAGGGTCTTGAGCCTTGCGTTGATGAAGATGGGTCGTACTGGGCCACCACTCGAGCCATGCCACAGGCCGTAGGCAGGCAAGTCTGGGGACCCCCGTTCCCAGGACGCCGATAGTAGCCCCCGGGCCCAAGGCGCGCTCGGACATCGCTTAGCAGAGAAGCGAAGGGGCAAGTGCGGAGCACCGCGGGCCCCATCAGCCTGTGGCCTTGGGCATCACGTGGCGGTTGATTGGACGTGGGCACCTCCGCTTCCCCATGCTGCCTCAGCAACTGCTCGACTTGACAAGTCCCTGCATGCAGAAATGAGTCATGATTACCTGTGATCATGGAGGCCGATGGTTGGCCTCCTCCGGACTATAAGTACGGACGGGCGAGAGCCCCCCGCAGTCCATCTCTTCATGCTTCTCTCTTTCTTCCTCGCCCTTGATTCACTTCACGCCAATGGAGCTGATCCGACGGTTTTCAGCGGAAGAGAAGGGGGAGGCCCCCCGAGAGGGTCTCGGCCCGCTTCCGTCAAAGAAGCGGCCGATCCCCGACCGCTACGACGTGGTCGCATGGCAGGAAACATTGAGGCCCTGGTACGAACGGCCGCCACATGGGTTTCCGCTGCCCTTGTACGCCCGAGCCGATGGCCCTGGAGAAGAAGACGCCGAGCGGCGCTGCCGGCAACGCCGGCGAGTCACGGCGGTGTGCGTCATCGCCCCTGGGGTCCATGCTGAGGGCTCTTCTCGTGAGCTTGTGCTTCATGCCGCTATGCCTCCACGCTCTTGGATTCGCCTTCCTCCCTCCTTCGCCTTAGAGATGCCGCCGAGGGGGCCTCTGGAGCTCTGGCTGCAGCATGCTGACTGTAGCACCCTTGCGACCGAAGCGGAGGTCAAGGTTGTCGCTCCGGGCAAGGTCTACATGACTCGGGGCTGGGGCAAGATCGCCCGGGTCTGCCGGATAGGGGGTGCCCTCATAATCCATCTTGAATACGATGGCACCTCCTTGATGTTCTTCAAGGTCTTCGACGTGGAAAGACGCCAACTAGAGTGCTGCCCCAAGGAAGGCGGCCGGGGCATCGAAGTGGCGAGGGTCAGGCCTTCCAACCGCTTCCCCAGCAGCTCCTCAGGCAGCAGCGGAGGAGCCGGAGAATCCAGCGACTCCCCCGAGCTTCTTGTGACTCCGGAGACGAGCAATGACAGCTACGAGCCCCCAAGCTCACGTCGCGCTCGGAGCAAGGCAGCTGCATCTAGCCGCCGACGCTGCTGATCTGGATGGGGTTGGCACCGGCGCTGGGCGGCCCACTGTTGATGATGGAGTCTCTTATGGAGGCGCGCGTAGTTAGCGTTCCTTAGGATTGGCACCTTTTGTTCCCTGCGAGGAATCGAAGAAAACCACCCCGCGGGGGTATGTAAGGCGTCTGCCATGTCTTTTGTGAATATTGGCCTTATTATGGAGCGATGTGAGATGCTTGTCCTATCTCAGCTCAGCTCCCCCTTTCTGTCCTCACGAGGGCTTGGTGCTCTACGCTGATAGGTCCCGTTCCCTAGGAAGGCTTGAGCCATCGCTGGTATGCCAGGTCGTGATGCTGTGGTCAAGGCCAGGAGGTGAGTGGCCCGAGGTCCAGTAAGAGCCCCCAAGGCGCGATGCTTGGGAGGTCCCCTTTAGCTCTCAAGCAGCCTCCGCTGGGCAAGAAAGGAAGGCAACGTCGCCATGACAGGGCCGCACTAGGCGAGGGTTTAGCGTCGCGTTGATTTAGCTTTTCCTGGGGCGTGACTTATCTCATGAGCTTGGAGTAGTCCTTCGGCGAGGTGCCAGGCCTGCACGCCGGCAGCTGGGGTGTCGCTGGGTCAAGCCCTCGTGAGCTTCTCCCCTCTTCCCCGCACTTTCCTTCATGCTCTACGTCCTCAGGTCCCGGCTATCGAGCAAGCTCAGCCTCCGCTGGCATGACAGGTCGCGATGCCGTGGGTCAAGGCCAGGGGGTGAGGGCTGGAGAGCCAGTAAGAGCCCATGAGTCGCGATGCTCAGGCGCCCCCCTTTTAACGCGCGAGCGGATCATAGGGAGAGAGAGGGAGGGAGCTCACGACGCCCCCCACGCTATTCCTTAGGCGGATCCTGTACGCCAGCACGAGGAAAACAAGGACTGCCATTACGGTTGCCAGCCAGCCATTGGTTGCTCCGAGGGAGTGATTGAGGCACTGAGGGCCTGGTGAGGTAGCGCTATGCGGGGCCGCCGTGGCTAGAGCTCAACCACTCAGATTTGTCGATGTTGCAGGGACGGACCCATGCGCAAGCATCGTGCCAGAGTGAGCGGCTCCAAAGGTAGGTGTCAATCGAGCAGGTGATTATCTCAAGCAGGTTAAGCATGAATAAGCAAATCAACTTACATAGATGCAGAGAAAGGCACATGCCACTGGGTCAGGCCCAAGCGGCTTGGGGATGATGCAGCCCGAGGGGCGCCCCCAACAAGGTAAGCTGAAGACATAAGCAAAACGGATACATGCCGCGGGGACAGACCCACGCGACCTGGGAATGATGCAACCCTGAGGGCGCTCCCAGTTGAAACGAAACTTGAGAGAAGTCACCTGATACCATTGCAGAGCGAGTGTCGGAGTAGCTGACGGTGCGTGGCGAAGAAGCCAATCCTCACGAGCCCTCGGGGCTCCGAGCCTCGGGGGGCTCAGGAGGTCCGGGCGGCTCGGCGAGGTCCACCTCCATTTCCTCCAGGAGTGCGCGCTGCTTGGCCACCTGGGCTTCCAGAATGCTTCTCATTAGGCGCTGGTAGGCAGCAACCGCGTTCGCCAGGCCAAAGGGCATGTGAACGTAGTTGTGCAGTGGACCCTCGCAACGCCCCACACGCGAAGGCCAGAAGCACTCCTGAGACGCGACTCGATTGAGCCCTGGGTAGTCTATGCAGACGCGCAGCCCGCCATCCTCGCCTGGATGGGGAGCTACGCTAGGCAGGCGGCGGTTGCCACGCATGACTCTCGATTCCTGCAACTCCTGAGCAACCTTGGTGATGAACTCCTAAGGGTTGGGCCCTCCTTGCCTTACACCTTCCTGAGGAAAACGTGCTGCGAAGCACGCCCCCAAGTGGTGCCCGAGTGCCTCCCTCGTGATCTTGACAAAGTCAGTGGCTCCCCAGGAGAGAGCCCCCGAGACTTGTATGAAGAGGGCGTCGGGCGTGCCTTCCTATGCGACGGAGGGTGGCGCCCCTTGGACGGGCGCAGATCCCGATGTGGCGCCTCCGGAGGTACCTGCCTCCTGAGGCCTTGAGCCAGGTGATGTCTTCTTCTTCTTGGGAGCTGCTTCAGGAAGGTTTCTACTTTTCCTGTCTGGGTCCTTGATTGACGCGGCCTGGAAGGCGCGCTCGAGAGAGCACACCGCATCCTTCTCTTCACAGGGGACCGTGATGACTCCGCCACTTCCTGGCGTCTTGAGGACGTTGTAGCCATGGTGAGTCACTGCCATAAATTTGGCCAGGGCGGGATACCCGAGGATGGCATTGTATGGCAGGCGAATGTGGGCGACGTCGAAGTCAATGAGCTCGGTACGGTAGTTCTTGTGCTGCCCAAAGGGGACAGGGAGGCGGACCTGCCCTATCAGGACGATGGAACCATTAGTGAGTCCTGAAAAAGGCTTGGTTGGTTGTAGCTAATCATATGGCACTTGGAGGTTGTTGAACGTCTTGACGGACAGGACGTTGAGCCCTGCCCCGCCGTCGATGAGGGTCCTGGTGACTTGCACATTGCTGATGACTAGGGAACAGAGCATCGGGAGGACACCGGTCGTTGCCACGCACTTGAGCTGATCCGCTGAGCTGAATGTGATGGCGCACGTAGACCACCTGAGAGGGCGTGTGGCCTCAAGCTTGGGGAGGATTGCATTCACCTCACGAGCAAACTGCTTGAAGATGCACTGAGAGGCTGGGGCCTGGGCACCGCCCAAGATGCAAGCGATTGCACGCAGCTCCTGGAAGCCCCCAGCCCCCTCGTCCTGATGATGGTTCCTTCTTGGTGGTGGTGGCAGAGGAGGAAGTCATGTGTTGCCTTGCGGGCAATCCTCACAAGGCTGATCCCTCCAAGCCCCCTCGCGAGGCTGATCCTTCCAGCGGTCCTCGCGAGGCCGGTCATGCCACCCTTGCTCCGCCTCGGCCGTAGCCTCGATCGTTGTGCTCGGGGTGTCGACCGATACGGCCTTCTCGCACGGCCCTAAGCTCTTGGCATTCGTTGGTGTTGTGGGTGTGGAGATCGTGGTACACACAGTACCGGCTGCCTTTGGACGACTCCGGCTGGTCCCTGCCACGCTTCATGTCCGGCTCTGCTGCGAGCGCAGCTGCTTCCTTGAACTTCACATCCTTGGCCTTGGCTTTCTTCTCTTCTGGGTCTGCTGGCGGGATCTCGAGAAGGGAAAGGCATCCCTCCTCAGCCCTTGCTCACTTGGTCGCCAGGTTGAACAACTCGAGAGACGTATACAGATCTTCGAGGATCACCAGCTCCTCCTTCATCTTGACGTCACGGACGCCATCAGAGAACGCCGAGATGATGGCCTCCTCGGTCACCTAGGGAATCTTGAGGCGAGCATTGTTGAAGCGCTGGATGTACTTCTGCAAAGTCTCTCCAGGTTGCTGCTTGATGCGGTGCAGGTCACCCACGGCCGGTGGACGGTCGCGAGTGCCCTAGAAGTTGGTGATGAAGCGAGTGCGCATCTCGTCCCAGGAGGAGATCGTGCCAGGAGGCAGGTTCAGGAGCCAGGTGCGGGCATCGTCCTTGAGTGCCATGGGAAACCAGTTTGTCATGACCTTTTCGTCCCCGTTGGCGGCTTCGATGCCTAGCTCATAGAGTTGTAGGGACTCTGCGAGGTCGGCAGTGCCGTCGTAGCGAGGGGGCAGGTCAGGTTTGAACTTGCCCAGCTAGGCGACACTGCATAGCTCGGTGGTGAAGGCGCGGCAGCCTGCGGTGGCCACCGGAGCTCTCTGCTGATGCGGGGCTTGCTTCTGGGGATTCCCGCGCGCCGCTGCCTAGAGCAGCGCGGGGTCTTGACGTGCTGGCACAGGAATGCGGTCGTGGCACATCGGTGTCGGGAGAACGCGTGCACCTTCTTGGGGATGAGGGATTTCTTGGTAGCTCCTTTCTTGTCGCGCGGGCGCCGGACGCGGTGGATCTCGTCATGGGGCCGCGCGCCTTGGAGCCAAGGTGCCTTCTTGGGGAGGTGCCTCCTGGGCTGCACCACCCGCGCAGGACGGGGGGTGAGGCAGCAAGAGGGACGGCGCAGGGGAGCCCCCTGCGGCGCTGACAAGCTCGGTGATGCGAGCGAGCCACTCCTTGTAGAGGTCGTCGACGGGACGGTAGTGCAGGAGCTCACGCACCAGGAGCAGCGCGGTGTGCACGTCCATGGGGGGCGCGACGGGCGTGGGACAACGAACCAGCCGGATCCAGCGACGGGGTGGCAGTGCGGCCTTCCCACCGCACCGAAGGATGCAGCGACGAGGCATGCTGCTTGTTCCCCGCCGGGCCGGTGGCGGCATTGGCGGCGGGCGACAGGGAACGATGGGTACACCCACCGACAGGAGCCGTCTGGGCGACATGGGTGGAGAGAGCAGCCCGATGCTTGGCGTGAGCCCGGCGAGCGTCAGCCATGGACACAACTGAAGATCGAACGTGAAACAGCAGAAGAAAGATTCCAGTGCACCCCTACCTAGCGCGCCAAATGTCAGATGTTGGGTTCCGGCAGACCCTTAAGGTTCGAACTCTGGGGTGCGTGCGAAGATCTTCCCCCTACCGATCTACGTCCGATCGCCTCGCGAGAATCTAAGCTAAACGATGAACAACACGAGGGACACAAGATTTATACTGGTTCGGGCCACCGTTGTGGTGTAATACCCTACTCCAGTGTGGTGTGGTGGATTGCCTCAGGGGCTGATGATGAACAGTACAAAGGATGAACTGCCTCGTGAGAGGTGTTCTTGAGCTGGTGCCATGAACTACTTGGATGAGCTCGATCGCCTATGGATCTGATGAAGACTCAATGATATGCCCTCTCTTCTGTGGTGGCTAGCCCTATTTATAGAGGCCCTAGCCCTCTTCCCAAATATTGAGCGGGAAGGGTGCCAACAACGGCAATTTTGAAGGGGAACATCTAGTACAAGTTATCTTGACTAAAGTTGGTCTTCGGTTGCCAAAGGCACTGGCGATGACGTCGTCTTGGGCTCCACGGTGACCTCCATCCTGCCGCTCTGCTGGTCTTGGTCTCATTGCACTGAAATGGCAACCTTTGCCTGATGCCTCGGTACTCCACGCATGTGCTTGCCCCCTTTGCACCAAAGAGGAAACAAGGGCACTGCGCAAGCCGGCACCCGCCTGGCGCCCACCTGGTCTCGATCGTCACGGCTTGCATCACGAGCACCTCGCGAGGTACCCCTACCTTGATCTCTCTGCCTCCTCGCGAGCATGCCTGGCGAGGCCACTCCTGAGGAAGCCTCGTGTCGTCTGCCCCGCGAGGCTTGGCCCCTCGCGAGGGTCTTGAGCCTTGCATTGATGAAGATGGGGCGTACTGGGCCACCACTCGAGCCACGCCACAGGCCGCAGGCAGGCAAGTCTAGGGACCCCGTTCCCAGGACGCCGACAACCACAACAGCTCGACGTCCCTCATCCACCGTCCCGGATGAGGATCAGTCGTCGATCTCGTCGTCTCACCGGTTCATCCGCCCCGTCCTCCACCTCCAAGGAGCTGCTCCGATGATTGCCTCGTCTATCGCTGCTGCTCCATCCCCATAGCACCACCTTAACCTGCTCTACTGGAACAGCAGCATCCTCACCGACTCCTCGGACGAAGCCAGGGCCTACTCAGCGCTACCAAAGAGGTTGTACACTCATCGCATGGCACCTTATCCTTAACTTGACTTCCCGGTGCCGCCGGTACTCGATCCTGCTCCCCCATGGCGCGACTACCTCGTAGTCGGTGCCGCCGGCGACATCTCCATGGTGGCTCTCCCCCAAGGCGAGGCTCCCTCGGCAGCGATGTCCATACCAACAAGAGATGCTGCTGCTACTGCTCTGGCTCTCACTCGTTTGCGCAGCTACTCTGCTACTGCTGCAACTATGGCTCTCGCTCGCTCGCGCTGCTGCTCTGCTCTTCCCCTTGCTCGTGCTGCTGCTCTGCTCTTGCTCTCGCACACGCTGCTGATGTTGCTACACGGGTTGCTGCAGCTACACGAGTTGCTGCTCTGGCTCTAGTTCGCGCTGCTTCTCCGGCTGCTATCTGCTACCGTGTTCCCTGTTGGTCGCATGCTGATTTAGATCATTGTTTCTCTACTACTAGTGCTCGAGCGGCCTAAACTACATGTGAAGTGCATCCCTGCTACTAGTGCGTTCAGTTTCGATAGTAACATTCAGATTCCATAGTAAATTTCAGTTTCGATAGTTAAGTTCAGAGTCAATAGTTTTTACCTCATCTATTGTAGTCAGGTGTTTTTTGGTGATGTAAATTTTACATCTATCACTTTTTGGTAATGTATTTTACATCATTTATTGGAGATGCTATTAGAATTCCACTTGAGATTAACACTACTTGAGCCTTGACGGCTTACGGCTCGCTGGAGCTGCTCCAACAATGGAACCATCCATCACAACAGAGCAGTGCCCTGGACGCCGTCTACAGACGCCTCAGATCTTCCTCCACACCTCCGAGAGCCACCTCTGCCACAACTTCTTTGGCGACCAACCCAATGATGTTGAGGTCGACACGGCTACGGCAAAGAGGTTGTACACTTGTCACATCACTTATTACTCTACATTCATGTCGATCCATTAGGGCTATTTTGGTTCAAAGGAAAAATAGCAATAGGAAATTTTCCTATGGCACTCTACTATTCAATTATTCATGCATTTCGTTGAAAGGAATGGAGCAAAACATCCACCTGGACCTACTTTTCAAAATCCTATGCATGAAGACAAGACCAAGTGCATTAGTGGCAGAATAACATTCTAACTGTACACGCTTTCATATGGTTTCACTTTAATTTGGCCATGTTTCTTTGCATTCCTCTGCTCTTCCAATTCCTGTGAACCGAACACCCAAGTTGACAGAAATCATGTGTTTACAAATGCTTTGTTTCCCACGTGCATTCCTATCATATTCCGGTGCTTTTCCTATCCCTACGTTTTTAGAATCCTGCAAGCCAAAGGAGTCGTTACAGAATTACTTCAGTTACAGATAGGTGTCGAAGAAAACTTTCCGTGGTTTGTCCTGCTCATGTTGTGACGTTGTCCACCTCACCTGAGTTGCTTCATCGACAGAAGCATCCGCCAAACCAGACATCACGACTCCTGACTGTCTTTTGCCGCCTTAGATCTCCTTCCCTGCCGCCGGCACCACCGCAACTGCATCACCATCATCGACTCAGCAGATGAACCTGAGGAGTACACTAGTCCACAAGAGAGTTCACACTCTTTTATTTCATCTTATGTTATGCATTGCTTGATATTACCTGCTACTTTATCGTCATGTTCACCTCTTAGACTCCAAGTTAGGTCCAAAGTAATGTTCAAACTTGAGCTTTAAAATTACTTGTGGGACACATATTGAGGCAGCAATGAATAGTATCTCTGTCTATTATCTGGTTCACCTAGGGTATGCCTATGTTGTTCATCTTGGGTGGGAAACAAATAGTAAAGCAATCATCATCTGTCTTTTTATTAAATTAAAGCTATCATCAGCCTGCTACCATTATTTTTGGATCCATCCACTCGTTGTTACCATCACTCTAGATTTCTACATGCTCTCCTTACATAATCTCACTATATTTTTTCCCTATGCATGTCAGGTATTGTACAAAGTCATGCTGAACATGTAGAGAAAAAAAGAAGAGTTTTGCGTGGCAATACAATGTCATGCAGACATCGCTCCATGGTGGGTTCAATGGAAAACCCTCCCCCCCCCACCCCTCACCAGATTGTAATCCAGAGGAAGATATATGTTCTGAGGCAGATTCAGACGCAGTTGAGCACTCCTATTTACTGCCCAAGGTGTTTGCTCTAACTTGGCATGACGATGTTGGTCATATCATGTATATGTTGCCTTGCAGTGCCTACTTTTGACATCATACATGCCATCTACTCAGTTTAGACATGTTCTGTAATGCCACATGTTTAGTTATCATATGTGAGAATTATGCAGTCTCATCTCTTTTAGCCGGACATAATATATGTGAAATATGCAATGCCATCCTATTTAACCAGGCATCATATATTTGAATGATATCTTGCCAATCCTTTTCTTCATTACATTTCCATTTGTCGACAATGTTTGTACATTAAACTACACTTCCTGTGAATCGGCCATTTGAGTTGGCGATGGAAAAATCTGGAGTGAAAACAAGGTCTTCAGAGCAGACAGTGCTACCTGTCAAAGCAGATCTCTTGCTGGGTCTCAATAGCTCCTTAGAGATGGATTCAGAGACAGATGATCCGTCCTATTCCCCCACCGAGGTGTATGCTCTAACTTGGCACAGTTATAATGCTCATATCATGCATATGGTGACATCATATACACAATACTCAACACCATGTTCTTAGTTTAGACATCATATATGCGAATGTAGTCTGCTTAGTATATAAATCACATATGTGAATTAAATCATGCGATCCTGTTTACTTAGATAACATGTATGTGAATTATGTCATGCGAACCTGTTTACTAAAGACATCATATAATTATCTCATGACATCATGTTTAGTTAGTCATCATATCTTTGAATTATGTCATGCTACGCTATCCAGTTTAGATAGACATCATATATATGAAATTATGTCATGATATCCTTTCTAGTTAAACAATATACATGTAAACTATTTCATGCCCTCTTTTTTCCACACTATCTATTGCATCTGTCTCTCATACAAGGTTTGTACATTCAACTATGTTTCCTATTTATCAGCCATTTGAATTGGAGCAGGTGATGGCAGTATCTAGCAGAGTAAAAATAGGGTCTTCAAATAAAACAGTGCTACCTCTTGGTGGAGATAGCACCCCGGTTGTACATCCACGAGAACCAGCCTTACCACACATAACCCAGACTCTCATAGATTGTACCCCTGCTGCGATGGACAGAGAACCAGCTTCACCCAATCTAACCCCAACCCTAGCAGATAGTAACCCAGTTCCTGTTGACATAGCACCATCACCACAGAGCTCCCAAACAAGAGCAGTTAGTAAGGCAGCTCCAGTGCCCAAAGCACTAGTACTACCACGGCGAACCCCAACTCCACCAGTTAGTACACCTATTCCTGTGGAGGAAGCATAACCAGCCATTCATAGTTTAGCATCTATTGCATTTGATGTTGTTAAATACTATGTGAATATCTTCCCATCATGGAAATATTATACTGAAGATGAAGGAAAATTCCAGTTGCGGGTGTTCGTCCAGGAGTTATGTGTAAGTAATGTTATTCATGGCAATTACTTTGCTTTCTCCCATACATACTACCTCCATGATGGTTATAATACAGCAAATTTTCCCATTTTTCTCTATAGAGAAGGACCAATTTGGAAACTCAGGATGAGGTAACATGTGCTAATACCTCTACTATCTTCAAGAATGCTTGGTGGCAGTATCAGAATTACCTGAAGAAAATGTACTTCACTGGCAAAGAAACTCATCAAATTCGCTTACGTTCTTCTGAGACACATTTATGGGATGATGACTGGGAATGCCTTGTTCTGTACTGGTCCCGAACCAAGAATGTGGTAAGGTCTATGAGCTCATTATTTATTTTTAAATACTATAGGCCTGCGTCTTACTGTACTCTGTTCATGTAGAACAAGTGCCTAAACCTGAAGAACAATTGTTCTCATTTAAGATTCCATTGCTATCGTGCATACTGATTTGCTCTTGTATCACTTTATTTACTCATACAAACTTAATTTTAAATTGAAGGATCCAACTGAAACTCCAATGGCACAATAGGTATGTTTAAGCATATTTCTTTAATAGGTTTGCTCTTATAAATACTCTGTTGATTTCAATTTCAATTGTGTACACAGTTAACTTCATATCATGCACATTACTAGCATCACAATAGAGCCAATAGTGTTGTTGTACATGTAGACCCATGGTACCCATTTGAAATCTTATTGTGCCGTGTAGTTTCCCACGCTTTGTATTCTTTCAATGCTGCTTTGTCTTGAACTGATATGATTTGAACTGTATCTCTATTTTGATTTGGCAAGACAATGCAGTGACCATAGGACATAGATATATGTTTGTTTCATGCTTTTATTATGTACTACTTGGCAATAGAAGACTTGGTAGTTTAATCCTGTCCACCCTACTAATGAACTCATTCACCGAAATGAGTTTCACATACTACATGCTAAACCTGTTATGTGTCTGCTTGTTTCTTCATTTAGAATGCTAACAGAATATTGGGGAAGAGTGCCTTATTAAGCAATGGTAAAGGAAGTAATGCAGATAAGGTTCTGGATAGTGAGACATCCTTGTTGGTCTCCAACAAAGCTGATAAAACAGCTAAGGAAAACTATCTTGAAGACAGTGAGACAACCCCAAAGTCCTGTCTAGGTGTAGTGTTTGAGTTACTGGCCACTACCGATGGCACAAGCTATTCGAACTCACTGTCTGAATCAGTTCGGTTTCTTGAGTCTCAACTACAAGCTGAAAGACATCGATCAGCTGTGCTGTGGCAAGAAGCTGAAGGACTGCAGATGTCCCTGGACAATTCAAATGCATACTTTCTAGTGCAACAGCAAGTGTTGGAGGATTTTAGCGTGAAACAGGAGAAAGCTACCAGGATAACATTTCTTGAGCTCTTCTGAAGTTGTTTCAGTTATGGACTTGTTTTGTTGTCGCGCTTATTTGCACTAGTGGCCAATTTAGACGGCCAGTGTACGTAATATGTTGCTTTGTTCCCTATATTTGCACTGGGGGCGAACTTTGATACCAGTGGATGTAATATGTGTAATAGTCGTAATAGCCTAGCATTAGTTGCTTGCTTATTTATTTCCTTATTGTCTTGGTTTTTTTGGGGGGGGTGGGGCTTATTGTCTTGTTTAATTTGTTTACTTGTAGTCATTGCAGTTCTTTTTCCGCATTTTTCTAGTGGCCACAATAACCTATTTTGTAACTAGGCCACAATAACCATGGCAACACACGGACCATTGTAACCATGGTCCTGATACCTGCTATAGTGACCATGGGCCTCCTACGGGCCGTAGGATCCATGGGCCTTCTACCGGTCGTATACTCGTTGGTCCAAACATGGTCCGTAATATTCGTGGACCAATGGTGGTCCGCAAAATGGGCCATAAATGGGCTAGACTGGAAATCGTCTGTTTATGGCCCGACCATAACGACTGTTAATAGGTTGTATTTGATGACGCTATGAGAACAGCCCAATGGGTTAACGGGACACAAATGGGTCGACTGTAACCACTGGCTGAATTTGGCACACGCGTGGAACAGGCCAGTAACGGACCATAAGTAACCAAATTCTGGAAATGAGCCCAAGAATAAATGGGCTTAGAAGGCCGAAAGATAACACGGGCTAGAAACGGCCGACGGAATAATAGGCCCCTAATGGGTATAAAGCGATACACTGTTCATTATGGGCCAGTTTCACCTTGGGCCTTTAATGGGCTAGGAGTTACAAAGGGCCCCGTATGGACCAAAAGACGTCATGGGCCATACATGGGCCGGAAGTTACAATGGGCTGGAATCATATTGGACGGTCCAAATGACACTACTGGGCCTAATTCGGATAGGCCATAACGGGCCATGAGTTAGCGGGTTGTAAATTGGCTATATGCGAACAAGCCGTTAACAGGCTTTCCGTGGGCCGACCCTCTACCTTTTGACCAAGTCAAACAGGCCGGCCTTTTCATCAGAATGGGCCTCTATTGGGTCGTGCCATGTGTCGACGTATCATAGGCGCCTCCGGTCCAATGAGTGGATGACATCTGTCCCAATGATGAGCCGACACGTGGTTCCTCCGACCATTGAGAATTTTACACATGGATCCGCACTAGTCCGGGTTGTTAACGGGTTATCGGATTCAAACCGGAACCCAATAGCTTAACAGCGATCCATTATGGTGGATGCCACGTGTCGATTACCCTTGACGAAAGCACTTCCATGATGCTCCATTTATCATCATGGAAGTGGACACTTCCATGATGATAATTTTGGTATTGTCATGGAACACTTCTACGATAGCACATGTATGACTATCTTGATTCTATCATAAAATCATCATGGATGTACATGCATGACAGAAAATGTGACCTACTGTGACAAACACATATCATCACGGAAGTGTATTTTTTTGTCTTGCAAGTAATAGTAGTAAAGGGATAGGTTTGGAGATATGCAAACGCTATGGTGACATAAAAGATTTTGACACGTGGTTCTGATAGGTGGTGCTATCGTACGTCCATGTTGATGGAGGCTTCAATCCCCAAGGATAACGGTTCCGCGAGTCCATAGAGGGATCCACCCATGAAGGGTCCACGAAGAAGTAACCTTTCCTATTCCACCATGGCTTCTGTCCACGAAGGACTAGCCTAACTCAGGGTAGGTCTTCACGAAGTAGGCGATCTCCTTGCCCTTACAAACTTCTTGGTTTCTCCACACGGTTTGGATAATCCCAAGCACACCTAACCAGTCTAGGAGGCACCACCCTCCAAATGGTAATAGATGGGGTTGTTCATGATGAACTCCTTGCTCTTGTGTTTAAAAAGATAATCTCCTCAACACTCAAACACTCTCACTGATTTAGGCTTTTTGGAGTACGAGAGGATTTCAGTGTAAAGAAATTGAGGTGGCTAGAGATCAAAGTTCTATGGTTGGAGTGGAATCCATTTGATCACAACACAAGGATGAGGAGCTCTCTCTCTCTCAGAAAAATGGATACGGGAAGTGTATGCTTTGCTCTAGTTGCTCTTTGAGAGTTGGTGGAATGGGTGGCTAATGTAGAGTAGAACCCTAATGGCCGATCTTTCATGACTTGGAGGGGAATTCCCGAAGAACACGATGAATACACAAGAGGAAGCAATCAAATCAACGAGATCCAATCACACATGTGCTAAATCCACATACACAAAGGGGAACACAAGATCCAAAGTCAACAAGGGAGGATAAACAGTAGACAGTTTGTCCCGATCCATGAGGAAAGAGGTCTTGAATCCACTAGGGGGGTCTTCTCCATGAGGAGGTCTTGAATCCACTTGGGGGATCTTCTCCTTGAGGAGGCCTCAGTCTCCAAAGGAGTAGGGGATAAGTGGATGAGAAAGGCTCTATCTCAAATGAGCTATCACATTACTGACCCTAGATGGAGAGGGAAGAGGTCTATTTATAGCCTTAATGCTAGTTGGGGAGAATGGGGGGATATATGGGCCGGTGGCCCATTTATTGTGCGCAGATAGGGGGCGGATGTCCAAGCATTGGGTCGGATGTCCGGGCTTTCACGTCAGGCCGGATGTCTAGGCTGGCTTTGGTGGTGTTCGGTTGCTCTCTGGTTAGAGGTGGCCGGATTTCCGGGTTGGCGCTGGATTTTCGGGTCCTATAGACCTTCGGCTATTCCTTTCATCGGTCCTCTTCATCCATGTACTTGGGGACTTGTCCATGTTCATGAGCATCTCCGAGAGGCTCTTCTCTGTACCTAATCACACATAGCATTCCGGCTTTAGGTATTAGCCATGTCTCACATGGGTCATACTGAATATCACAAAGGAGAGATGACACCTTGGTCTCGATAGCTCTTGCATGTGCTTGTCTCATCGGTCCACTAGGCACTTGGGGAGACATAGGTAGGTCCATGGGGATGACCGTAGGATGCTCTGCATCATCTCCCCCCCCCCCCCCGGGAAAGATCCAACCTCGGATCGAAAACATCATCATCATGGTAGGGAGAGAGACCCTTCATGTTGAAGATGTTGCTCATGTTGTACTTGTTGCGTGGTATGCCAATATTGTATGCATTGTTGTTTTAGCGTGTGATCACCTTGAAGGGTCTGTCGGCTTGAGGTAGTAGCTTGGACTTGCGCTCATTGGGGAAGCATTCCTTGCAAAGGTGTAGCCACACAAGATCTCCAATGTTGAATAGCATGGGTTGCTTGTTGATGTTGAGCTTGGTTGCGAGGCAGTGTACTTGGTGCTCGATTACTTGTCGTGTATCTTCATGCATCTTCTTGAGATAGCTCGCCCGTGCGCTCACGTCCATGTTGATGCACTCTTGTAGAGGCAGTGGTAGAATGTCCCATGGGGACAACGGATTGAAACCATAGACAACCTCGAAGGGGGACTTGTCGGTAGTCAAATGTCTTGCTTGGTTGTAGGCGTACTCGGCGATGGGTAAGCATTCCTCCCACTCCTTGATGTTCTTCTTGATCAACACGTGGAGGAGAGTTGATAGTGTCTGGTCGGTGATCTTCATTTGGTAATCGTTTTGTGGTTTGTATGCCGAAAAGAAGAGTAGCTTGATTCCGAGCTTGGCGTGGCGCGTATTGTCTTCCAAAAGTAGCTAAGGAACTTGACGTCACTGTCACATCCTAGCTAGCCATGCATTAGAGTGTTGCATCATGTTTCCTCTTTCATCAGAAACTTGAAATGGGGATCTGTGAAACCCTCAGAATCTTTTTTTGAAAATGATCCAAATAAAAATTTCTCCAAAAAGGTCCAAGAAAATGCTCATGTTGCTCTCTGAAAATATTGGACAGAGATAAAAATCAAACCAATATTTTTAAGAGCTCATAGGTATTTATTTTGGGCATTTGGAATTAATGCATAAATATTTGCATTGGAAATATATTAATTATATATATTAATATATGTCCAAATATTATGCCATTTATAAAGGAGCTCTGAAATAATATATCTAGCTCCTGCAAAAATTGGCATAAGGAAATAAAATGATTTAATATTTTATTTAAATCAAAACAAATGTCAGAAATTAGAAAACAGAAAAAAATAAAAGGGAGAAGCTTACCTGGGCTCCTCCCTGTGCAGCCCAGCCAGCTGGCCGGCCCAGCCAGCAGCCGGCCCAGCCCACCTCCCTCCTCTGTCGTCTTCGTCCCGACAGAGGGAGGGGAGTGTGGCCGGCGCGCGCGCGCGCCACCGCGCCACGCCACCTCTCTCCCTGCCTGCCTGCCCTCCCCTCCTCGCCTCGATGCCCTGGACGACGCCACGCCTCCCCCCTGCTCTCTCTCACTCTCCCCCGGCTCTTCCCTCCTCTCCCTCGCTCTCTCTCTCACACGGCCGAACACCACCGTCGCCGCCGTTCGCCACAGCAGCCGTCTCCGGCCACCCCTCGCTCCCCCGACTAGCTCAGAAGCTCCGCCACGACCCCCTCTTCCTCCCCACCGCTCCACAGCTCCCCGGAAGCCCTGCATCGCCGCCACGTCGCCGTTCCCCTCTTCGGGCTCCGGCCATCGTCGCCATCGAATTCGTCGTCTCCAGCGCGTCCCCGAGCCCGCTAACCATCCCTGCAGCTCCGCGGTGAGCCCCGGATCGTTTCCCCCTTCTCCCCTGGTCTCTCCCGACCTCTAGGCCCTAGCCCCACCTTGGCCGAGAGCTCCACGCCGCCGGCGATGTCGCCGTCGTGGCCACGGTTACCGTAGCACCCAACCGAGCACACTATCGTGCTCCACACCTCACTAGGATCACGCAGCACACACTAACGCCTCCCCAAACCCCCTGCAACATCGATCCCGACCGCACCCGAACTCCGGCGGCCGCAGCCGAGCTCGCCACCGTCGAATCCGGCCACCCCAGGCCCAGCCACGGCCACCGTTCGACGCGCGGGAGCAAGGGCTCTCCAACAAGCCCAAGCACGGCCTTGCCCGTGCCCTGTAGCGCGATCCCGCGTCGCGCCGCCGTCTCGGGCCTCGCCGGCGTCACGTCGCCGGTGGGTTTGACCCACTTTAACCACGGCAGGACACCCCTGAGTCCCTGACAAGTGGGCCCAGCCCTGTAGCTAATTAGGATTAGTGCTAACCACTGTTAGTTAACCCCTGACACTGACCAGTGGGCCCCAGTGCCACTAATCCCTAATTAGGATTAATTTAAACCTGTTAAACCCCCCCTGTCACTGACGTGTGGCCCCCACACGTCAGGTTTGACTCCAGACTGCCGCAGTTGACCACTGACGTCATGCTGACGTCATGCTGGCGCAATAATTATAATTTCTGGATTTAATTTAAATCAGGAAATTCCAGAATATTATTTAAACTTCAAAAATTCATAACTTTTTTTCTGTAACTCCAAATTGGACAAATTATATATGAAAAATGATCAGAAAAATCCAATCTATCCATCTGTACTATTCTCATGCATGATCAAACAATTCAAATTGATGTTTCAAGCAGAACAAGGAAAAGCACTTTAAGAGGCCATGTTTGAGTTTGAAATTTGAATCTTTGATTCAAATTTGTTCAAACCCTTTTGGTTTTAGTTGCATTAGTCCAACACACTCATATTGCTATGTTTCATGCATGCATCATATTGTTGCACATTGTTTGGTGATGGTTGTGTATCGGTGTCCTTGCGACAGGTTCTGCCTCCGAGGAGTACCGTGATTACCCTAACGAAGAATCATATCCGTGCATCGAACCATCAGGCAAGCAACCAACCATTTGATCATATCGATACAATCCCATGTTCTCGCTCCTGCTCTCTTTTACTGCATTAAGACAACGCGTTTCAAACTGCTGTGTGCTACGGTAGTTGAACCCATTTCCTCTGCATGACCTGTCATTGCCACAGTAACTAGATGAAACCCACTAGCATGTGTAGGAGTTGATTGAGCCATATGTATGTGTTGTTCCTACCTTGCTATGCCTGCTATGCTTAGAGTCGTGTCAGGTCTGGTTCATCTGGGTGATGGGCTAGACTGAAATGATTATGTCAGTAATGAGAGTGGTGTGGTGAACACGATTTGGTAAAGGTATCGATGAGAGGCCATGTAGGAGTACATGGTGGGTTGTTTCATTGAAGCCGACCTTAAGCACTGAGATCTGTATGTGTGATTTAAGATACAGCTACTACCATGCATTGGGCCCTGAAATATGACCCCGCTCGACTTCTTATTCACCCTAGCCCTCTGTCCAGGAGTTGCACGTAGTTTCTGGTGTTTGTAGCCTACTGGAGGCCGTGGACAGCGCTGACCATAGGGGTGGGCTGTGATGCGGTAGGTACGTGGCACGGTGTACCGAATACCCGTTAGGTATCTCGGGAACCCTGTTCACATCGTTCGGGGCCGTATGGGAAACCTCGGCCGGACTCCCTGCGGATGGAACCTGAATAGGCGATAAACCTGGACTAGAGGCTTAAGTGTTTAGGTAGGTCGTGGTCTACACCCACGTCGGCTTTCGCTTGAAGTCTGCCGAGCACATGTCGTGTGCAGACGCTAAGTGGTGGAAACATGTATGAAGAAGTACACCCCTGCAGGGTTATCATAATCTATTCGAATAGCCGCGTCCGCGGTAAAGGACTACTTGGTTGCCTATACAGTTCATAGACAAGTAAATGGAAACTACTAAAAGCCTCAAGATAAGTGTGAGTGCCGAGGATGGCTCTTCCGTAGGAAGACGGAGATGGATCCTCGGTAGTGTATTGAAGTGGTGAGTAGTGGACTCGTGTGCGCAAAACCATTTCAAGTTGGAGTATCGTAGGATAGTCTAGCCAAGAGTCAAAGCTGGCTTGCTGCAATAACTCCACCAACCCTTCTTGATAATATGCATGTATGTAGGATCTGATGTAAGTCTTGCTGAGTACCTTTGTACTCATGTTGCTATAATTTACATTTTTACAGAAGACGCTGCAACCCCTTCTGATGGGTTCTATGTAGACGTTGACATCAACGAGTAGGCTAAAGGCCCAGGTGGTGATCCTGAGCTTGTGAAGGACCATGTAGTATAGCTAGGCTTTCCGAGCCTCTTTTATTTTACTAGTTGTCTGTACTCAGACAAGTTACTTCCGCTGCTGGTTTGTATGACTGTATGACTTGTATGTTGGGTCGTGAGACCCGTACCTTTGTGTATGCTATGTATGGTTCCCTGAGCCTTAAATAAAGTACTTGTGTCGTAGAGTCATGTTGTGATGCTTCGTTGTATTTGCACATATCGAGCATATTGTGTGTATGATTGAAATGCTTGGTATGTGTGGGATCTGACTACCTAGTTGTTTATCTTTAGTAGCCTCTCTTACCGGGAAATGTCTCCTAGTGTTACCGCTGAGCCATGGTAGCTTGCTACTGCTCTGGAACACTTAGGCTGGCCGGCATGTGTCCTTCTTCGTTCCTGTGTCTGTCCCTTCGGGGAAATGTCACGCATTGAGTACCGGAGTCCTGTTAGCCCGCTACAGCCCGGTTTACCGGAGTCCTGCTAGCCCAGTGCTACAGCCCGGACCCACTTGCTGATGACCGACACGTTCGAAGCTGGGTCATGGATGCCTGTCCCTGTAAGTCTGTGCCACTTTGGGTTTACGACTAGTCATGTCAGCCCGGGCTCCTTATCATATGGATGCTAGCGACACTATCATATACGTGAGCCAAAAGGCGCAAACGGTCCCGGGCAAAGGTAAGGCGACACCCGTGGGGATACCGTGCGTGAGGCCGCAAAGTGATATGAGGTGTTACCGGCTAGATCGATGTGACATCGAGTCGGGGTCCTGACAGCGTTGGTATCAATAGGCGATAAACCTGGACTGGAGGCTTAGGTGATTAGGTAGGTCGTGGCCGACACCCACGTTGGGCTTCCGCTTGAAGGATGCCGAGTACATGTCGTGTAAACGACGGTAAGTGGTGAGAGCGTGTATGAAGAAGTACCCCCTGCAGGGTTAACATGATCTATTCGAATAGCCGCGTCCGCGGTAAAGGACTACTTGGTTGCCTATACAGTTCATAGACAAGTAAATGGAAACTATTAAAAGCCTCAAGCTAAGTGTGAGTGCCGAGGATGGCTCTTCCGTAGGAAGACGGAGGTGGATCCTCGGTAGTGTATTGAAGTGGTGAGTAGTGGACTCGTGTGCGCAAAACTATTTCAAGTTGGAGTATCGTAGGATAGTCTAGCCAAGAGTCAAAGCTGGCTTGCTGCAATAACTCCACCAACCCTTCTTGATACTATGCATGTATGTAGGATCTGATGTAAGTCTTGCTGAGTACCTTTGTACTCATGTTGCTATAATCTACATTTTTACAGAAGACGCTGCAACCCCTTCTGATGGGTTCTATGTAGACGTTGACATCAACGAGTAGGCTAAGGACCCAGGTGGTGACCCTGAGCTTGTGATGGACCACATAGTATAGTCAGGCTTTCCAAGCCTCTTTTATTTTACTAGTTGTCTGTACTCAGACAAGTTACTTCCGCTGTTGGTTTGTATGATTGTATGACTTGTATGTTGGGTCGTGAGACCCGTACCTTTGTGTGTATGTTATGTATGGCTCTCTGAGCCTTAAATAAAGTACTTGTGTCGTAGAGTCATGTTGTGATGCTTCGTTGTATTTGCACATATCGAGCATATTGTGTGTATGATTGAAATGCTTGGTATGTGTGGGATCTGACTATCTAGTTGTTTATCTTTAGTAGCCTCTCTTACCGGGAAATGTCTCCTAGTGTTACCGCTGAGCCATGGTAGCTTGCTACTGCTCTGGAACCCTTAGGCTGGCCGGCATGTGTCCTTCTTCGTTCCTGTGTCTGTCCCTTCGGGGAAATGTCACGCTTTGAGTACCGGAGTCCTGTTAGCCCGCTACAGCCCGGTTTACCGGAGTCCTGCTAGCCCAGTGCTACAGCCCGGACCCACTTGCTGATGACCGACACGTTCGAAGCTGGGTCATGGATGCCTGTCCCTGTAAGTCTGTGCCACTTTGGGTTTACGACTAGTCATGTCAGCCCGGGCTCCTTATCATATGGATGCTAGCGACACTATCATATACGTGAGCCAAAAGGCGCAAACGGTCCCGGGCAAAGGTAAGGCGACACCCGTGGGAATACCGTGCGTGAGGCCGCAAAGTGATATGAGGTGTTACCGGCTAGATCGATGTGACATCGAGTCGGGGTCCTAACAGCGCTGGCATCAGAGCCGGACTGCCTATAGGTTCTCCAAGCCAAACTGGTCGATGTTGAGTCTAGAAATTCTTTAGTTATATGTAGGGGAATTGTTTGTGGGTTGGAACGTAAGGCTCTTTTTACTCCTTTATCTTATGACATTCTGATCTGAGTCATTCCATTCTTCCACCGGGGGTTAAGGAATTAGGATCTGTTCTCTCTATCAGGATCACGAGTTACTAATCAGTAGTACCTTATAAGTTGATGGATTCAAGCCTAGTTCAGTTTTACTACCACATGATGTTGTTAGAATGGATTCAGAACTTTGATATGATGATGTTGAGTGTGTACGAAATCCTTTGTCAAATGTCTCAAAATCCTTTTTGAGCATTTACAGCTGTTATGCTGCCGAAATTTTGCTAGAAATTCTAATGCCCTTGCATTATGATTGTGCTTTCAGATGGCCACTCGCGACCTCAATCAAGTGGTTCGCCTGACTCGATGCCTAGATGTACCCGGCCATACTGCCAAGTTGGTCAGGGTAATGACTGAGGCTGGATACCGTTGGTATCCTGAGTACACGGTCGAAGAGCAATTCCGAGACTTTAATCAAAGCCAGTATCTCTGCACTGTCAGGATATTTCCATCCTATCCTGGATCCACCGAGCCTCTTCACTGCTCCTATGGACTCGGGGTTACTATTGAGATGGCTGTGCAGGACGCCGCCTACTCTATGATGACCATTATGCGAGTCAGATCTGGTTTATTTCGGGACTCTGATTTCCGGTATATGCCAGGATCACTTCCGGGAGCACAAGCGTATCTCCAGGCTATTTATGCTGACCCCACTCAGGAGGATTCACGGACTCGCACCACTGCTGAGATGCTCGAGGATAAGGACCATGAAAATCGGGCCTTAAGGTTAGAGCTCTTCAATACCCATGCTGACCACTGGGCCACTTTGACTCGGTTCGCACCGGCGGTGCAAGCTGGATATTCAGATATGCGCGATCTCTATCCTGTGAGATCTGCTCTGCCGGACGTGATGGTTTGGCGTGATGTAGGAGGCATCACCCCACCTCGTGGTCCCCGCAGGCCACCGTCTGTTGGTCCAAGGCCTCATCCTAGCCCCTATGGTCCACAAGCTCCGCGAGACCGTCTGTTTCCGGATGATCATGTTGAACTTCCAGGCTATGGAGGCGACTTCTACGAGGACTACTACGGATCGGTCTGAGTTAGTGGTAGTATCACTAGTTCGCACTAGCTGTGTCTTCTATCGTCCCGCGTGACTCGTGGGATATGACCTAGTTTGTACTCTTTCCGGAGGTGTAGAAAAATAATGTATAGGAGCTTGGGATGCCTCCGATGAGATGTAATCCTCTTTTCAACGTATTAGTACTTTGTTTGGTCTTGTACTAAACCCTGTATGGTGTGTATGACGATGGAATAAAAGAAGCAGTTACTGTATCTACCATGTCATACGGATGATCATCTTGCATTTCGAGTTATTCCTTACATTATGTATCCTATGTCGGAATTTTATCATCCTGACTACATCATTGTCTTGTTTACCTAGGATGGTCAACACGCGCACTAACCCTGCTCCTCAAGAGCAGGCCGAAGGCAGTGAAGTCAGGGATGCAAATCTGCCTCATCCTCCTTCACTAGCCGAGGTTATGATGGAAGCTGAGAGAAACAAGCGGGAGACCAACCGTTTGTTGGAGCGTATTGAACAGAACACAGCACACCATCAGAGGACTAACGTGGTGTCACTCAGTGATTTTATCAAATTACATCCACCCACGTTCCACCACTCCGTCGAGCCTCTCGACGCTGATGACTGGCTTCGCAGTATCTCTCACAAACTGCGTTCCGCGCTGGTAGCGGAGGCTGACAAGGTCACCTTTGCTGCATATCATCTTGAAGGCCCCGCCAGTCTATGGTGGGAGAATTATGGAGCTATGCGCCCAGCAGACCATGTCACTACTTGGGCTGAATTCAGCGAGGCTTTCCGTGAACATCACATTCCGGAGGGTCTCATGGACCGTAAACGTGAGGAATTCTGCAATTTCACCCAAGGCCGACTTTCTGTGGATGTTTATAGCAGGGAGTTTGGTAATCTCGCACGATATGCAACCGAGGAAGTTTCTACTGACGCCAAGAAGCAAGAAGGTTCCGTAAGGGACTTAGTCCTGAGCTTCGCCGCGACCTCCGTCTGCATGAGTGCACATCTTTTCAGAAACTTGTCAATAAAGCCATCAGTGCTGAAACTGGTCAGACTGACTATGATGCAACACGCAAGCATGGCCGTGATATGGGTTCCTCATCCGGTGCTGGTCCTCAGAAGCGCCGCGTGTGGGTACCCAACACCGCCCTGCCACCCAGGTTCACACCGAGGCCATCTTTCCAGGCGCCTCGCCCTGTTCAACAGTCTGCACCGGCCAAGCCCTACGGGGGTCCATCTAACAATGCTCCTCCACGTACCAGTTCCGTGACTTGTTTCAAGTGTGGGGAATCTGGTCACTATATGCGTGAGTGTCCCCAGACCAACCCCAATCAATCTGCTAAAGCTGTTGGCCGTGGCAAGCCGACAGGGAAAGTGTTTCATGCTAAACCGGTCACCGCTTCACGTGGCCATGTCAACTGTATCTCTGCCGAAGAAGCTCAAGAGGATCCCAACATCGTTCTCGGTACGCTCCTTGTTAATTGCCACCCGGCATCTGTTCTTTTCGATACAGGAGCCTCTCATTCTTTTATATCCGAAAATTATGCTCGTTTGCATAACGTTGCATTCTGTGACATGCCAACCTCTATGGTAATTCAAACTCCGGGATCCAAATGGCAAACTTCTAGAGTAAGCCATGGAAACGAAATCCAAGTCGACAGACTTGTTTTTCTCGCATCTTTGATAGCCCTTAAATCTTCAGATATTAATATCATTCTGGGTATGGACTGGATGTCAGCTCATCATGCCCAAATTGATTGCTTCTCTAGGACTGTTCAACTTACCCATCCTTCGGGGAAGATAGTCAATGTCTTGACCCGAATAGCCAAGCGACAATTATATTCTCTTAACGCCAGCCCCTTGCCAGACCTTGAGGACATTCCGGTAGTCCGTGATTTCCCGGATGTCTTTCCAGAGGAATTGCCAGGTGTTCCACCTGACAGGGATGTTGAGTTCGTAATCGACCTCATCCCCGGAACCGTTCCGATTGCTAGAAGACCTTATAAGATGGCACCACTAGAACTAGCCGAGCTTAAGAAACAACTCGATGAATCCTTGAAAAAGGGTTTCATCCGCCCTAGTTCATCTCCGTGGGCTTGCCCCGTCCTATTCGTCAAGAAGAAGGATGGTACGGACCGGATGGTTGTAGATTACCGACCCGTCAATTTGGTCACAATCAAGAACAAATATCCACTTCCCAGGATCAACGATCTGTATGATCAGCTCGCTGGATCCTCAATCTTCTCCAAGATGGATTTGAGGTTGGGCTACCATCAAATCAAGATCAGAAACGGGGACATTCCTAAAACGGCCTTTGTTACTCGTTATGGCCAATACGAGTACACCGTCATGTCCTTCGGTCTAACCAACGCTCCAGCCACCTTTTCTCGGTTAATGAACTCAATCTTCATGGAGTATCTGGATAAATTCGTCGTAGTTTACCTCGATGATATACTCATCTACTCCAAGAACGAGGAAGAACATGCCGAACATTTGAGGCTAGTGTTGAAGAAACTTCGAGAGCATCGCCTTTATGCCAAATTTTCTAAATGTGAATTCTGGTTGTCAGAAGTGACCTATCTAGGTCATGTAATATCTGGTAAAGGTATTGCTGTTAATCCTGAGCGAGTTCAAGCCGTCCTTAATTGGACTCCACCTGAATCGGTCAAGCAAGTTCGGAGTTTTCTAGGCTTAGCGAGCTATTGTCGTCGTTTTGTCGAGAACTTCTCCAAAGTTGCTAAACCCCTAACCGAACTCCTCAAGAAAGATAAGAAGTTCGAATGGACTCCACAATGTGAGCACAGCTTTCAGGAACTGAAAAGACGCCTGACCTCTGCTCCCGTACTGGTACCGCCAGACTTTTCCAAGGACTTTGTTATCTACTGCGACGCCTCGCGACAAGGACTAGGTTGCATTCTTATGCAAGATCGACACATAATTGCTTACGCTTCACGGCAATTGCACCCACATGAGGAGAATTATCCTACTCATGATCTAGAGCTTGCAGCCGTAGTCTATGCACTTAAGACCTGGCGACATTACCTCCTCGGTAATCGTTGCGAAATATTCACTGATCACCAAAGTCTGAAGTACATTTTCACCCAACCGGATTTGAATCTCAGGCAGAGACGTTGGGTTGAATTGATCACAGACTTCGACTTAGGAATAACCTACACCCCAGGGAAAGCCAACGTCATGGCTGATGCGCTAAGTCATAAATCTTATTGTAACAACCTGATGTTACAACAAAGTCAACCGCTTCTCCACGAGGAATTTCGGAAGCTTAACCTTCACATTGTACCTCAAGGTTTTCTTGCCACCTTGGTAGCAAAACCTACTCTTACGGATCAAATCATCGCTGCCCAAAAGCGAGATAAGGGAATATCTAAAATCAAAGAGAACATTGCTAGCGGAGGTGCTAGTTGTTTCTCTACAAATGATCATGGTGTTGTGTACTTTGAGAACCGTCTAGTGGTTCCCAAGAACCAGCATCTACGGCAGTTGATCCTTAAAGAAGCTCATGAATCTCCTCTCACTATTCATCCCGGTAGTACTAAAATGTATCAGGACCTACGCCAGAGGTTCTGGTGGACTAGGATGAAGAGAGAAATTGCTCAGTATATTGCAAATTGCGACGTCTGTCGCCGTGTAAAAGCAGAGCATCAACGGCCTGCTGGCACCCTTCAACCCTTAGCTATTCCTGAATGGAAATGGGATAAAATTGGTATGGATTTCATTACCGGTTTTCCCAGGACCAAGAGAGGGAATAATGCTATTTTCGTCGTGGTCGATCGTCTTTCCAAAGTAGCCCATTTCTTACCTGTTCGTGAGAGTATAACCGCTAGCCAGCTGGCAGACTTATACATCTCCCGAATAGTGTCCCTCCATGGTGTTCCTTTGGAAATTAACTCGGATCGAGGAAGTCTTTTCACCTCTCGATTTTGGGAAAGTTTCCAAAATGCTATGGGAACCCGTCTCTCTTTTAGCACCGCTTTCCACCCTCAGTCGAGTGGTCAAGTGGAACGCGTCAACCAGATTCTAGAAGACATGCTTCGAGCCTCTGTTATCTCATTCGGAATGGACTGGGAGAAGTGCCTTCCATTTGCCGAATTCGCTTACAACAACAGCTATCAATCTAGCTTGGGTAAAGCCCCTTTTGAAGTTCTCTATGGACGACGGTGTCGGACACCCCTTAACTGGTCAGAGACCGGGGAAAGACAATTCTTTGGCCCGGATATGATTCAGGAAGCAGAAGAACAAGTTCGCATCGTTCGTGAAAAGTTGAAAACAGCCCAATCTCGTCAAAAGAGTCAATATGACCGAAAACATAAGGCTATGACTTTCGAGGTTGACGAGAAGGCTTATCTTCGGGTCACCCCTCTGAAGGGAACCCATCGTTTCGGTATCAAAGGCAAATTGGCTCCTCGTTACATTGGACCTTTTCGCATTCTCGCCAAACGAGGAGAAGTTGCCTACCAGTTGGAACTACCTCCGCACCTCTCCAGAGTCCACGATGTCTTTCACGTTTCTCAACTCAGGCGTTGCTTCTCGGATCCTATCCGTGAAGTGGACCACGAAACGCTTGATCTTCAAGATAATCTTACATATCGAGAGTACCCCATTCGTATCCTCGATCAAGCCGAACGTACCACCCAACGTCATAATATCAAGTTTCTCAAGGTTCAATGGTCGCACCATTCTGAGGATGAAGCAACTTGGGAAAGGGAGGATCGTCTTCGACTCGAGTATCCCGCCTTCTTCCCGGAGGAACCCAAATCTCGGGACGAGATTCTTTTGAGTGGGGGTGAGTTGTCACATCCTAGCTAGCCATGCATTAGAGTGTTGCATCATGTTTCCTCTTTCATCAGAAACTTGAAATGGGGATCTGTGAAACCCTCAGAATCTTTTTTTGAAAATGATCCAAATAAAAATTTCCCCAAAAAGGTCCAAGAAAATGCTCATGTTGCTCTCTGAAAATATTGGACAGAGATAAAAATCAAACCAATATTTTTAAGAGCTCATAGGTATTTATTTTGGGCATTTGGAATTAATGCATAAATATTTGCATTGGAAATATATTAATTATATATATTAATATATGTCCAAATATTATGCCATTTATAAAGGAGCTCTGAAATAATATATCTAGCTCCTGCAAAAATTGGCATAAGGAAATAAAATGATTTAATATTTTATTTAAATCAAAACAAATGTCAAAAATTAGAAAACAGAAAAAAAATAAAAGGGAGAAGCTTACCTGGGCTCCTCCCTGTGCAGCCCAGCCAGCTGGCCGGCCCAGCCAGCAGCCGGCCCAGCCCACCTCCCTCCTCTATCGTCTTCGTCCCGACAGAGGGAGGGGAGTGTGGCCGGCGCGCGCGCGCGCCACCGCGCCACGCCACCTCTCTCCCTGCCTGCCTGCCCTCCCCTCCTCGCCTCGATGCCCTGGACGACGCCACGCCTCCCCCCTGCTCTCTCTCACTCTCCCCCGGCTCTTCCCTCCTCTCCCTCGCTCTCTCTCTCACACGGCCGAACACCACCGTCGCCGCCGTTCGCCACAGCAGCCGTCTCCGGCCACCCCTCGCTCCCCCGACTAGCTCAGAAGCTCCGCCACGACCCCCTCTTCCTCCCCACCGCTCCACAGCTCCCCGGAAGCCCTGCATCGCCGCCACGTCGCCGTTCCCCTCTTCGGGCTCCGACCATCATCGCCGTCGAATTCGTCGTCTCCAGCGCGTCCCCGAGCCCGCTAACCATCCTTGCAGCTCCACGGTGAGCCCCGGATCGTTTCCCCCTTCTCCCCTGGTCTCTCCCGACCTCTAGGCCCTAGCCCCACCTTGGACGAGAGCTCCACGCCGCCGGCGATGTCGCCGTCGTGGCCACGGTCACCGTAGCACCCAACCGAGCACACTATCGTGCTCCACACCTCACTAGGATCACGCAGCACACACTAACGCCTCCCCAAACCCCCTACAACATCGATCCCGACCGCACCCGAACTCCGGCGGCCGCAGCCGAGCTCACCGCCGTCGAATCCGGCCACCCCAGGCCCAGCCACGGCCACCGTTCGACGCGCGGGAGCAAGGGCTCTCCAACGAGCCCAAGCACGGCCTTGCCCGTGCCCTGTAGCGCGATCCCGCGTCGCGCCGCCGTCTCGGGCCTCGCCGGCGTCACGTCGCCGGTGGGTTTGACCCACTTTGACCACGGCAGGACACCCCCTGAGTCCCTGACAGGTGGGCCCAGCCCTGTAGCTAATTAGGATTAGTGCTAACCACTGTTAGTTAACCCCTAACACTGACCAGTGGGCCCCAGTGCCACTAATCCCTAATTAGGATTAATTTAAACCTGTTAAACCCCCCCCCCCTGTCACTGACGTGTGGCCCCCACACGTCAGGTTTGACTCCAGACTGCCGCAGTTGACCACTGACATCATGCTGACGTCATGCTGGCGCAATAATTATAATTTCTGGATTTAATTTAAATCAGGAAATTCCAGAATATTATTTAAACTTCAAAAATTCATAACTTTTTTTCTGTAACTCCAAATTGGACAAATTATATATGAAAAATGATCAGAAAAATCCAATCTATCCATCTGTACTATTTTCATGCATGATCAAACAATTTAAATTGATGTTTCAAGCAGAACAAGGAAAAGCACTTTAAGAGGCCATGTTTGAGTTTGAAATTTGAATCTTTGATTCAAATTTGTTCAAACCCTTCTGGTTTTAGTTGCATTAGTCCAACACACTCATATTGCTATGTTTCATGCATGCATCATATTGTTGCACATTGTTTGGTGATGGTTGTGTATCGGTGTCCTTGCGACAGGTTCTGCCTTCGAGGAGTACCGTGATTACCCTAACGAAGAATCATATCCGTGCATCGAACCATCAGGCAAGCAACCAACCATTTGATCATATCGATACAATCCCATGTTCTCGCTCCTGCTCTCTTTTACTGCATTAAGACAACGCGTTTCAAACTGCTGTGTGCTACGGTAGTTGAACCCATTTCCTCTGCATGACCTGTCATTGCCACAGTAACTAGATGAAACCCACTAGCATGTGTAGGAGTTGATTGAGCCATATGTATGTGTTGTTCCTACCTTGCTATGCCTGCTATGCTTAGAGTCGTGTCAGGTCTGGTTCATCTGGGTGATGGGCTAGAGTGAAATGATTATGTCAGTAATGAGAGTGGTGTGGTGAACACGATTTGGTAAAGGTATCGATGAGAGGCCATGTAGGAGTACATGGTGGGTTGTTTCATTGAAGCCGACCTTAAGCACTGAGATCTGTATGTGTGATTTAAGATACAGCTACTACCATGCATTGGGCCCTGAAATATGACCCCGCTCGACTTCTTATTCACCCTAGCCCTCTATCCAGGAGTTGCACGTAGTTTCTGGTGTTTGTAGCCTACTGGAGGCCGTGGACAGCGCTGACCATAGGGGTGGGCTGTGATGCGGTAGGTACGTGGCACGGTGTACCGAATACCCGTTAGGTATCTCGGGAACCCTGTTCACATCGTTCGGGGCCGTATGGGAAACCTCGGCCGGACTCCCTGCGGATGGAACCTGAATAGGCGATAAACCTGGACTAGAGGCTTAAGTGTTTAGGTAGGTCGTGGTCTACACCCACGTCGGCTTTCGCTTGAAGTCTGCCGAGCACATGTCGTGTGCAGACGCTAAGTGGTGGAAACATGTATGAAGAAGTACACCCCTGCAGGGTTATCATAATCTATTCGAATAGCCGCGTCCGCGGTAAAGGACTACTTGGTTGCCTATACAGTTCATAGACAAGTAAATGGAAACTACTAAAAGCCTCAAGATAAGTGTGAGTGCCGAGGATGGCTCTTCCGTAGGAAGACGGAGGTGGATCCTCGGTAGTGTATTGAAGTGGTGAGTAGTGGACTCGTGTGCGCAAAACCATTTCAAGTTGGAGTATCGTAGGATAGTTTAGCCAAGAGTCAAAGCTGGCTTGCTGCAATAACCCCACCAACCCTTCTTGATACTAAGCATGTATGTAGGATCTGATGTAAGTCTTGCTGAGTACCTTTGTACTCATGTTGCTATAATCTACATTTTTACAGAAGACGCTGCAACCCCTTCTGATGGGTTCTATGTAGACGTTGACATCAACGAGTAGGCTAAAGACCCAGGTGGTGACCCTGAGCTTGTGAAGGACCACGTAGTATAGCTAGGCTTTCCAAGCCTCTTTTATTTTACTAGTTGTCTGTACTCAGACAAGTTACTTCCGCTGCTGGTTTGTATGACTGTATGACTTGTATGTTGGGTCGTGAGACCCGTACCTTTGTGTATGTTATGTATGGCTCCCTGAGCCTTGAATAAAGTACTTGTGTCATAGAGTCATGTTGTGATGCTTCGTTGTATTTGCACATATCGAGCATATTGTGTGTATGATTGAAATGCTTGGTATGTGTGGGATCTGACTATCTAGTTGTTTATCTTTAGTAGCCTCTCTTACCGGGAAATGTCTCCTAGTGTTACCGCTGAGCCATGGTAGCTTGCTACTGCTCTGGAACACTTAGGCTGGCCGGCATGTGTCCTTCTTCGTTCCTGTGTCTGTCCCTTCGGGGAAATGTCACGCTTTGAGTACCGGAGTCCTGTTAGCCCGCTACAGCCCGGTTTACCGGAGTCCTGCTAGCCCCGTGCTACAGCCCGGACCCACTTGCTGATGACCGACACGTTCGAAGCTGGGTCATGGATGCCTGTCCCTGTAAGTCTGTGCCACTTTGGGTTTACGACTAGTCATGTCAGCCCGGGCTCTTTATCATATGGATGCTAGCGACACTATCATATACGTGAGCCAAAAGGCGCAAACGGTCCCGGGAAAAGGTAAGACGACACCCGTGGGAATACCGTGCGTGAGGCCGCAAAGTGATATGAGGTGTTACCAGCTAGATCGATGTGACATCGAGTCGGGGTCCTGACAGTTTAAATTTCATTTAAACCTGAAATGGGGATTGACTAAACCCTAGCACCAAATGAATTCAACTAGGGTCAAAATAAAATCTTTTTCATTAAACCCAAAATGCCCTCTAAAAATGTTCAACATTTCTGGTTAGAGGTGAAAGCATCTACCAAAAATGATTTATATTTTTGCAGGACATATTGGGCTCTGAATTAAATCATACTCTATTTGCATTTGGGCATTTAAATGCTATAAAATATTCTAAATGCCCAAATAATTCTGAAAATAAGTGTGGGCTGTTGGAAATAATCTAAATAGAGCCCTTGATTATTCCAGGATTTTTTTAAGATGCCTAAGTATTTTTAATAAAGCCCTACAGTTGCAGAAATAATAGAAAACAGAAAATAGAGGAGAGAGAGAGAACTCACCTGGACCTACCTGGCAGCCCACCTGGCCGGCCCAGCAGGCGGCCTGGCCAACTGGCCCAGCCCACCACCGCAGCCCCTCCGTCGTCTTCCTCCCCTCGCCCCGAAGCAGTTGCGTGCCCGCACGCGAGCGACCGCGGCCACGTCCTCCCGCCACCTCCTGCTTGCCCTCCCTCGTCCTGACCTGCGCCACGGAGACGCCACGCACCCCCTGGCCCCTCTCATTCTCCCTGTGCTCCTCCCCCTCCTCTGTTTCCCTCTCCCGCGAACGGCCGAACGCCATCGTCGCCGCCGTTCGTCACCGCCGCAGCCACAACCACTCCCTCGCTCCCTCTTCGTATCCCCGAGCTCCGCATCATCGTCCTCCTCGTCCACCCCGAGCCAAGCAACCAGGGGAGCGCTGCATCGCCGCCCCGGACGTCTTCTTCAACCTCGGTGCCGGCGATCTCCGTCGCTTGATTCGCCGCATCCAGAGCCTCCCCGGCCCCGCCGTCTGCACCGTCTGACTCGCCGTGAGCCACTTACCTTATCCCCTAACTCCTTGTGCTCGCCCCCGTGCTGTAGCGCCGTTCCCCACGAGCACTGAAGCCACCGTCCGCCATTGCTGCTGCACGCATAGCCTCCATGCCCCTCTGGCCTCACCATGCTGCTCGTGGTGCTCCCCGTGCCTAGCAGGTGCTGCCCAGCCTCTCCTTTTGCTCACCGACGCATCGTAGCGACGCGCCCGTGCATCACCGACCACCACCACCGCCAAAGCTCGTCGCCGGCGCCTTTTCCGGCGACCCCGAACCCAACTACCTGCACCACTCGCCGCGGGCCACTCCCAGCTATCCATAGCGCCCAACGGCGCCCCGAACGGTGCCCTGTACGTGAAACCCGCACCTGCACCGCCGCGTTTAGCCTCGCCGGCGGCTAAACGCCGGCGAGTTGACCCCGCCGACCAGGGGGTTTGACCCTTTGACCCCCCCTGTGTCCATGACATGTGGGGCCGGCCTGTTAATTAGGCTAGGATTAGTGTTAACTAAATATTAGTTAGTTTAATAGACACTGACAATGGGCCCCAGGCCGCTAACTGAATTAGATTAGTTAGGTTAGTCACTGACGGATGGGACCCACTGGCCAGGTTTGACCTGGACCAGCCACGTTGACCTGCTGACGCCATAATTCATTTTCTGGAATTATTCTAATTCTAAATATTCAGGAAATTCCAGAAAATGCCTAAAACTTCTAAAATTCATAGAAAATTAACCGTAACTCCAAATTAAATAATTTATATATGAAAAATTATCAGAAAAATTCAAGGAATCCATCTGTACCATTTTCATGCATGTTAGAACAACTTATAGCAGCTGTTTAGCACAAATCAAATAAAGGGCACTTAAATAATCACATATGGAGTTTGAATTTGAATCTTGTATTCAAACCAACTTCATTTAATCTGTTGCTAGTTGCATTGGCTCAAAACACATTCATTTTGCCATGTCATGATCATGCATCATATTGTGCATTGCATTGATTGTGTTCCTTTCTGTGTTGCCGGTATTTGTCCCCTCTCGATAGACGTGATACCGATGATGTGATCGTTGACACTGATGAAGACTCAATGTTATCTTCAGAAGTGCCAGGCAAGCAAAACCCCCTTGTTCATTCCGATACAATCCTACTCTCTCGCTCCTGCTCTCTTTTACTGCATTAGGACAACACCGATTCATCTGTTACTTGCTGCGGTAGCTGAACCCCTTTGTCCTTTGCATGACCTGTCATTGCCACAGTAAATAGATGAAACCCACTAGCATGAGTAGGAGTTGTTTGAGCCCTGATGTGCCTACTCATTCATGTTTGTTTGTCATGCCTGCTATTGCTTAGAGTTGAGTCAGGTCTGATTCATCGGGGATGAATCAGAGGCGTGTGAACCTGTCCTACTGTGTGTGAGCTAAGTGTGTGAACACGATTTGGTAAAGGTAGCGGTGAGAGGCCATGTAGGAGTACATGGTGGGTTGTCTCATTGCAGCCGTCCTCAGGAACTGAGTTCTGTGTTCGTGATCCATGATTCAGCTACTACCATACATTGGGCCCTGAAATATGACCCCGCTCGACTTCTTATTCACCCTAGTCCTCTGTCCAGGAGTTGCAAGTAGTTTCTGGTGTTTGTAGCCTACTGGAGGCCGTGGACAGCGCTGACCGTAGGGGTGGGCTGTGATGCGGTAGGTACGTGGCCGGGTGTACCGAATACCCGTTAGGTATCTCGGGAACCCTGTTCACATCGTTCGGGGCCGTATGGGAAACCTCGGCCGGACTCCCTGCGGATGGAACCTGAATAGGCGATAAACCTGGACTAGAGGCTTAAGTGTTTAGGTAGGTCGTGGTCTACACCCACGTCGGCTTTCGCTTGAAGTCTGCCGAGCACATGTCGTGTGTAGACGCTAAGTGGTGGAAACATGTATGAAGAAGTACACCCCTGCAGGGTTAACATGATCTATTCGAATAGCCGCGTCCGCGGTAAAGGACTACTTGGTTGCCTATACAGTTCATAGACAAGTAAATGGAAACTATTAAAAGCCTCAAGATAAGTGTGAGTGCCGAGGATGGCTCTTCCGTAGGAAGACGGAGGTGGATCCTCGGTAGTGTATTGAAGTGGTGAGTAGTGGACTCGTGTGCGCAAAACTATTTCAAGTTGAAGTATCGTAGGATAGCCTAGCCAAGAGTCAAAGCTGGCTTGCTGCAATAACTCCACCAACCCTTCTTGATACTATGCATGTATGTAGGATCTGATGTAAGTCTTGCTGAGTACCTTTGTACTCATGTTGCTATAATCTACATTTTTACAGAAGACGCTGCAACCCCTTCTGATGGGTTCTATGTAGACGTTGACATCAACGAGTAGGCTAAAGACCCAGGTGGTGACCCTGAGCTTGTGAAGGACCACGTAGTATAGCGAGGCTTTCCAAGCCTCTTTTATTTTACTAGTTGTCTGTACTCAGACAAGTTACTTCCGCTGCTGGTTTGTATGACTGTATGACTTGTATGTGGGGTCGTGAGACCCGTACCTTCGTGTATGTTATGTATGGCTCACTGAGCCTTAAATAAAATACTTGTGTCATAGAGTCATGTTGTGATGCTTCGTTGTATTTGCACATATCGAGCATATTGTGTGTATGATTGAAATGCTTGGTATGTGTGGGATCTGACTATCTAGTTGTTTATCTTTGGTAGCCTCTCTTACCGGGAAATGTCTCCTAGTGTTACCGCTGAGCCATGGTAGCTTGCTACTGCTCTGGAACACTTAGGCTGGCCGGCATGTGTCCTTCTTCGTTCCTGTGTCTGTCCCTTCGGGGAAATGTCACGCTTTGAGTACCGGAGTCCTGTTAGCCCGCTACAGCCCGGTTTACCGGAGTCCTGCTAGCCCAGTGCTACAGCCCGGACCCACTTGCTGATGACCGACACGTTCGAAGCTGGGTCATGGATGCCTGTCCCTGTAAGTCTGTGCCACTTTGGGTTTACGACTAGTCATGTCAGCCCGGGCTCCTTATCATATGGATGCTAGCGACACTATCATATACGTGAGCCAAAAGGCGCAAACGGTCCCGGGCAAAGGTAAGGCGACACCCGTGGGAATACAGTGCGTGAGGCCGCAAAGTGATATGAGGTGTTACCGGCTAGATCGATGTGACATCAAGTCAGGGTCCTGACAGTCACGGTCCGACACAGTAGTCTTGGGCACTCCATATAGACGCAAGATTTCCCTACAAAGGAGATTTGCAACATGTGAAGCATCATCTATCTTGTTACATGGAATAAAGTGTGCCATCTTAGAGAAACGGTCCACAACAACAAATATCGAGTCCTTTCCATTTTTAGTCCTAGTCAAACCAAGCACAAAGTCCATACTAATGTCTTCCCATGGGTGATACAAAATAGGAAGTGGCATATAGAGACCATGGGATTGAGCCTTAGACTTAGCTTTGCGACATGTAGAGCAACGGTTGGTGTGTCGTGAAACGTCACGAAACATCTTGGGCCAAAAGTAGTTCTTGGAGAGCGTAGTGAATGTCTTGTCACGTCCAAAGTGTTCTGAAGTCCTCCATCATGAGCCTCTTGCAAAAGCAACAAACGAAGAGAATACTCGGGGATACAAAGCTTGCTAGCTCTCATTAGATAATCATTCTTGATATAATATCGCTCCCAAGTGTGATGCGTTAGACATTTTGCATAAGGAATGGAAAATGAAACATCATGCGCGTACAAGTCTTTTATGTGCTCAAATCCTATGACATTCAGTTCAAGTTGAGTTATAAGCATGCATTTGCGGGAAAGAGCGTTCGCCACAACATTTTCCTTACCTTTGATGTACTTGATCGCATAAGGAAATGACTCAATGAACTCACTCCATTTGGCATGTTGCTTATTCAATTTTGTTTGACCGTTAAGGTACTTAAGTGTCTCATGATCCGTATGGATGACAAATTCATGAGGACGGATATA
Organism: Triticum aestivum; assembly: GCF_018294505.1. Taxonomy (NCBI): domain Eukaryota; kingdom Viridiplantae; phylum Streptophyta; class Magnoliopsida; order Poales; family Poaceae; genus Triticum; species Triticum aestivum. The sequence continues at coordinate 443,657,420 of NC_057810.1, read as the reverse complement.
ATGCTCCCACACATGCAAGACTCTCACTAAAGCATATAACTCTTTGTCGTAAATGGGGTAGTTAAGTTGCGCTCTCAAAAGTTTGTCGCTAAAGTATGCGATTGGGCGCTTCTCTTGCATCAACACACCTCTTATGCCATTACCGCTAGCGTTGCAATGCACTTTGAAAGTTTTATCAAAATTGGGCAATGCAAGCAAATGGAGTATGTGTAAGCAAATTCTTAAGCTCATGAAATGCGGTATCTGGGGATGGTCCCCAAACAAATGATGCATTATTCTTACTCAATGAGTGCAATGGTGATGCAATAGTGCTAAAACCTTAATGAATCTACGATAGAATCCGGCTAAGCCAAGGAAGCTACGCACTTGTTGCAAGTTGGTTGGTTGTGGCCAAGTTTTAATAGCATCAACTTTAGCTTCATCAACATGAACACCCTTAGAAGACACAACAAACCCCATGAAAACAAGCTTGTCAGCACCAAATGTGCATTTCTCCATATTAGCATAAAGTCGCTCATTTCTAAGAGTTTGCAAAACAGTTCTAAGATGGGTGACATGATCTTCTAGAGATTCGATAAGCACAAGTATATCATCAAAGTAGACCGCGACAAATACGCCAATGTATTTGCGAAGAAGGTAATGCATCACATGCATGAAAGTGTTAGGTGCTCCGGATAAGCCCATAGGCATGACTAACCACTCAAGCCAAACTTGGTTTTAAAAGTAGTTTTCCATTCATCACCCTCTTGAATGTGAATTTGGTAATAGCCACTTTTAAGGTCAATTTTAGAGAAAATTGTGGCTCCGCTAACCTCATCTAGCATATTGTCGTGTGGAATGGGATGTCTATAGCGAACGGTGATAGCATTTATGGGGCGGCAACTGGAACACATGCGAAAACTACCATCTCTCTTAGGCACAAGAATAACCGGAATGGAACAAGGACTTAAGCTCTCACGTACATGCCCATTGTCAATTAGGTGTTGTACTTGCCTTTGTATTTCTTTGGTTTCTTCGGGGTTGACACGGTATGGTGCCTTGTTCGGTAAAGGTGTGTCGGGGATGAGGTCGATGCGGTGTTCGATGCCTCATAGTGGAGGTAGACCCAGAGGTAGCTCATCAAAGAATACATCCTTGAATTCCTGCAATAAACGATACAACACTAAAGGTAGATGGTGAGAGGTGTTAGCCCTTGCCGTGTCATCCTTTCATACTAGGACATAGTGTATAACACTCGATGGATTCTCACACACTTCTCTCATGTCTCTTTTGGTGGCTAAAAGCACTAAGTTTTTCTTGTCACTCATCATGGAGGCACTCATTTTTGGCTTGTGGTGCTCACTCTCTTTTTGGTGGCTCACTCTCTCACTATTCTCTCCATGATGGGTGGATGCTTGCTTGTTGGCGATCACTTGACTTGGTGACATAGGTCGTAGCTCCTTTCCCTTCATCTTGAAGCTATAGTGATTGGTTCGCCCATTGTGGATGATGCCACGGTCAAATTGCCAAGGTCGTCCAAGTAGGAGGTGGAAAACGGACATGGAAACCACATCACACTCCAATGTGTCTTCGTATGCTCCAATCTTGAAGGAGACTCGAACGGTGTGCTCCACTTGAATGGTGTTGGAGTTGCTAAGCCATTGGACCTTGTAGGGACGAGGATGCTTCATCTTGACCAATTAGAGCTTGGTACATAGTTTGTCACTTGCCAAGTTGTGGCAACTTCCTCCGTCGATGATGTCCTTCACGGAACGACCATTGATGCCCGCTTTGGTTTGGAAGATGTGACAATGTTGGTCTTCGTCTTATTGGTGTTGAAGTGTTAAGACCTTGGAGACAACGAGAGCGGGGCTCGAATCATTATCACAAAAGACTTGTTCATCTTCATCTTCATTCACGCGTTGGTGCATGGCCACATGCTCAAGTGCTTCCATTTCTTCCTCACTCATGGACTCATAGGTGATGTCCTCGTTGGCGATCATGGTGCACCAAGTGGGGCACTCAAATGTCTTGTGGCCTCGGTCTTGACATGTGAAGCATTTGATGGAACTTGTCTTGACAGTCTCATCTGATGGAGTAGATGATGATGAAGCTCTCAGCTTGAGGTTGCTTGTAGTAGGAGGACGACTTGAAGATGTCGAAGTTTTCTTGTAACTTGACTTGTCGTTGTTGCTTGGTGTAGGTTTCGTCAAGGTAGAAGGCGTCGTAGTCATTGAAGCTTGATTGTATGAACCGCAGGTCTTGGAAGAGTACTTGGCATACTTGTAGTCGTCTTGCACTTGTCGCTCTGCCTTGGTAGCTTGGTGCACTAGCTCAAGGAGGTTCGAGTACGGTTGGAAATCCACAATTTTCTTGATTGGATGGTTGAGTCCATTCAAGAAGTGTGCCATAGTTGCTCCTCATCTTCCGTGACATTAGCTCGTATCATTGCAATCTCCATTTCCTTGCAATATTCTTCAATAGACTGAGTTCCTTGCTTGAGTTGTTGCAACTTCTTGAAGAGATCTCGACTATAATATGTGGGTACAAAGCACACTCGCATGACATCCTTCATTTGATTCCATGTTGTGATGGGTGGGTCACCTTTTGCTTCACACCGCTCGATGACTTGCTCCCACCAAATGAGGATATAGTCTTGGAACTCAAGAGATGTCATGGCAATCTTATTTTATTCTTCATAGTTGTGTCGACGAAAGATCTTGTCGACCTTCAATGCCCATGAACTTAGGCATGGTGAACTTGAGCTTGTCGTAGGGTTGTTCTTCAATGCGTGCGGGTCGATTGTGAAGGTGCTCTTGCCTCGGTTGAGGGTCCTCGACCGCTTGTTGCACGTGCTCCGCTTGATTAGCATGACATGGAGTGCATGGGATTCTTGCATGGTTCCTCATTTCTTGGCGCTCCTCGAGGCGTGCAGTTTCTTCTTGTCGCTCTCGTCAGATGGCCTCTTCTTGTTCTTGGTTGCATGCGTGGACGGCTTGGGTTGCTTCATTCATAGCATGTTGGGCTTCAAGGTCTTGTTCATTATGGCATTGTTGCTCTTATCGAAGGGCGTCGCCATCTTGGTTTACTTGGCGATCTTGGCGTATTGGAGCTTGCTCTTTGCCCATGGCGGCTTGTTCTTGTGGACGTTGTTGTTCACGCTCTCGAAGGAGGCCTTGCAAATCATTACCATGGAATGGATTTTGTGGAGCTTGATGATCTTCATGGTGTTGACGATGATGAGAGTGAGGTCTTGAGTGACTTGAATCCGAAGATGTATCCAAAGAGTGTCGCCTTCTTGATGATGAGGACGTTGTAGATGAGCGGGTGGCCATCATGGCGCAAATATCATCCTTGAGAGTTGCCATTGAGGTGTCGAAGTAGTCTCTTGTTAGTTCTTCGGATTGTCGCATGTCGGTAGCGAGTAGGTCGATGCGGTCGCCCAAATTTGCTTGGTGCAAAGCTCTATGCACACTGAATAGTTGATTCTTGGTGACGTAGTTATTGGGATCCTCTCTTGCTCGATCAAGAGTGGGTTTGTAGAAGTACTTGGCCTATCCATCATCTCAAATAACTAGACCAAATGTACCTTATACGATATTGAAAATTGATCAAAGATCACCCAAAGTAGTATTATGAAAGCAGCACAATTGGTACCGAATCTTGTTGATTCTCGCACCTACACAAGTAAAGCTTTTGGAGTAGCTTGGTGAGGATGGTGGTACAAAATTTATGCGATTGTTAGCAAGATTCAATAATTTTGAAAGAGATTCACAAATTCGCAAGTCTAGAAAGTAGACCAAAGCAAAAATGTGGCACACAGAAACACACGCACAGATAGATAAATGGGGTCATACAACCAAGGAACAAGCTCAAATTGTGGAATCCATACAAAATTCTCTTGTTGTACACCACTAGAGAGACGCTAGCATGATTGCTCAATAGGTGAGTGTGACGCCCGAATAATTAAGCTACAGTAAACCCCTACTGATGGTACCACTTAATCACATTACTGTTGCTAATCCTCACTTGATCCAAATCACTGTTCATGTTCAAAGTCAAATGCAAAGTCAAAATTTCAAATTTGCCAAACATGAAAACTAAAATGTTCAAATGGTGGCAAATAATCCCTGAATATTTGTCATGTTGGAACCAACCTCTTTTGGATTCCTAAAGTGCCCCTGTAAATTATTTAGTGGCCCCGCGGCATTTAAAATTTTCCTTTTCAATCCCTAAAAATGGTTAGGCAACTTCTTTTGACCCCCCAAACTTTTTGTGCCGTCTCAAGTTTTTGTGTTTAAAATTATGTGCAAAGTTTTGTTCAAAGAAAATAATCATTTGGTGTCCCAACTAAATGCAAAACGCTGAAAGGAAATAGAAATAGATTTAAAAAATAAAATAAAAGGAGAAAAGCCTTTCCCCCTCACCCTGGGCCACTTGGCCCACCAGTCCCACTTGGGCCAGCCTAGGCGCACTGCTTCCCCCTCCTCTCTGTTCACAGAGGAGGCGTGGACAGCCCCTATCGCCACCACAGCCTCGGACATCGCCATGGCGCCCATCCACGCCCCCTTCGGCGCCTATACCTCCCCCCTGAACGCTCCTCTTTCCCCCGGTCGAACCCTAGCCGGCACTTCTCCCCCCTCGCGCCGTTGCTCGCTCCCCTGCATACACCCGAAGCTACTGTCGCCGCGCCATCGTCACCGTCGCAGCCAACGTCGTCGCCTACGCGCGGGAGGACGTCAAGGAGGACCGCGACCGCCGGCTTCGTCCGTCCCGGGCATCAGCTCAAGCCGGGTGGCTCGTACGCTCGCCATCGCCGTTTCTTCACCGCGTACATCGCCGGCCGCCGTCATCGATTGCCTCGTCTCCGGTCCATCCCCGGCAATCTCGAGCTCATCTCCGGCACCGCAGTGAGCTCCTTCCCCGATTCCCTAGCTTTTCCCCCTTGGCCCGTCGCCGTATCATCATCCCTGCGAGCCCGGCCGCCATGGCCGAAGCTTCGCGTCCGAGCACGCTCGCCTGCGTATGGCCGCATCCGCGAGCGCTCCTGCCCGCTAGCCCGCGCCCTAGCCGTGCCCCGCGCGTACCCACGCGTGTGCCCGTGGTCACTGCTGATCTTTTGCCGATGCCCCGCTGCTTGCCCTGCTGTGCCCGCGCGCGCCCGTGGTCGTTGCTTCTGCAGTTTTCCTGTCGCTGCTGTCTTGCTGTTATGCTGCCGCTGCTACCTTGCTCTTTGCTGCTGCTATTCTTGCCGCAGCTGCTGCCCTTTGCTATTGCCACTCCTACCTGCTCTCGCTGCAGTTGCTATTGCTGACCATGGCCTTGACCATGGCCGAGAGCACCATGTGCGTCCTCTGTGTGTGTGTGTGACCGGCTGGGAAATTTCCATGGAGACCGGCCCTGATTAGATTAGGGACTAAGGCCCGTCTAGTACTAACCTACCCCACATTGAGCCTATTACATGGGGCCCGCACTAGGTAAATTGTTGAACTAAAATAATTTTAACACATGTCACACTGACATATGGGCCCCACTGCTAAATAAAACCAATTAGTTAAAATAGTTTAACACCAGTCCATGACATGCGGGCCCTTTAACCGTGTGTCACACAAACGTCCGGAACCGGGAAAACTTTCCCGGACGTTTCCCCCTTTGCCAGTATCGCCTAGCGCTGCGTTAGAACACTTCTAGCCCCGCTTCTTGTCTTGGTATGCATATGTTTGCGTGTATTTACTGTTTCTTCCCCCTCTTCTCTTCGGTAGACCCCGAGACCGTTGTTGATGTCCCTGTGATCTACTACGTCATCGACGGCACTTCTACCCCTTTTCAGCGGAGCTTCCAGGCAAGCCCCCCCTTTGATCATCCCGATATCGCCCATTCTATACTCCCATGCTTGCATTAGATTTTACTACTGTTATTGTTTGCTCCTATTCTGATGCATAGCCTGCTTTTGTACCTGCTTTTGTTACCTAACTGTTTGTAACGCCCGGATAATTAGGCTACAGTAAAACTCTTCTAATGATGCCATGTCATCCATGTTACTGTTGCTAATCAAGTGGTAGTTCAAAATCATTGCAAATTCAAAATATGAATTAGTGACAAACACCCTAAGTTTTAAAAAGGCAAAGCGAAAATGTTCGGGGGTTGCCAAATATTGCACTGGTAATTATGGTGAAGCAAACACCATTTTATAAATTGCCTAAATGCCCTAAAACTAAATAAAATAGAAAGGGAAAATAAATAAAAGAAAGAAATTACAAAAAAAACAAAAAAAGGGGGGGAAGCCCCCTGGACCAGGCAGCCCAACCCACCCGCACGGCCACCGCCCAACCCCCCTGGCCCGCAGCCAGCCTGGCCGGCCCAGCCGGCCCAGCTCCCGCACCGCGTCCCCTTCCCCTGTTCCCCCGACCCGGGTCGGAACAGGGCATGTCCCAGCCGAACCCCCCTCGCCGGCGACGAGACGAGGGGATAAGGACGCCGGCGCCGCGCCCCCTCGGTCTCTCCTCCCACTCGCCCCCACTCTCCCCTCGGTCCTTGCGCCTTCCCCCTCAGATCCACCGCGCTCCCCTTCGTTCCCCTCCGTAACCGAGCGCCGCCGTCGCCATGGCTGCGCCATAGCCGCGGCCACCGGCCACCCCGCGCCTCGCTAGCACGTCCACGAGACGCGCCGACGACCTCTACTTCGGCTACGCCTCGCCATCGAGCTCGAGGAGCACCGCAGGCCACGGATCGAGTCGTCTGCTTCCTCGACGGCCGCCGGCGATCCCCTTCCTCCCCGGCGAGCTCTGCTGCTCCTAAGCCACCACGGGTCTTTCTTGACCGCTCGGTGAGCTCCACCCCGTCCTCTCCCCTCTCCTTCTTCGCCTCACTGCGCCCTAGCTAGCTGCCGCCGAAGCACCCGACCGCGCCGCCGCCTGCGCGCGTCGCCGGCGCCCTTCCGGTGACCAAATGGTCACGGGGCCGAGTCCTTTGTGCTCAGCGCGTCGCGCAGGTCCATCCTAGCCTTCCCTTTCACCCCGAAGCGCGCTGTGTCGCCATCTTCATTTCACGCCCGAACCACCTCGCCGCCGACGAGCTCGTGGCGCTCGACTCCGGCCACCACCGCCTCTACAACCACCCCCACTCACTCCGCCGTCGTCTTGCCGTTCGAACGCGACCGGTCCCGCTCGATTTGGTGCCCTATGGGCGAAACCCGCCACTCTCCCGAGCCGCGCCGCCGCGGAAACGGACTCGCCGGCGTCTAAACGCCGGTCGGCTGATGTGGCATGCGTGGGGTCCACCCCCTGGGTCACTGCCTGTGGGCCTGGGGGCCCCAACTGGCCAAGTTGACCGGGTCAACTACGCTGATGTGGCAGCTACTGCCACTGACATGCGGGCCCGCGTGAGTTAAAACATTTTGTAAAAAGATAAAATGCTAATTATTTCATTAATTAATTTAGTTAACTAAACAGTCACTGACTACTGGGTCCCACCCACTAATTAACCCAATTATTAGTCTAAAACCCCCTTGTTATTACCCTGTCAATGACATGTGGGTCCCACTGGACCCACCTGTCTGGTTTGACTGGTCAACCGACCAGTTGACCTGCTAACATCACTCTGATGTCATGCTTGCGTCATCAGACACTGTTCTGGATAATGTTGGCTTTAGATAAATAATTAAAATCAGAAAATGATTTAAATCTTTAGAAAATCATATCTTTTAATCCGTAACTTGGATGAAAATACTTTCTACATGAAAGTTGCTCACAACGACGAGACGAATCCGGATACGCAGCCCGTTCATCTGCCGCACACCCCTAGCATACCGAACACGCAACTTTCCCCCTCCGGTTCGTCAGTCCGAAAACGCGGAACACCGGGAATACTTTCCCGGATGTTTTCCCCCTTCGTCGGTATCACCTACTACCGCGATTGGGCACACGTAGCATCGTTACTTGACATGTCATGCATCGATATGCATCTGTTTACTTGGTATTCATTGTTTCTTCCCCCTCTTCTCTCCGGTAGACTACGAGACCGACGCTGCTGCTGCCCAGTTCGACTACGGAGTTGACGACCCCTCTCTCTTGCCAGAGCAACCAGGCAAGCCCCCCCCCCTTGATCACCAGATATCGCCTATTCTCTTCTATACTGCTTGCATTAGAGTAGTGTAGCCTGTTACTGCTTTCCGTTGATCCTATTCTGATGCATAGCCTGACATTGTTGCTACATCTGTTGATACCTTACCTGCAATCCTAAATGCTTAGTATAGGATGCTAGTTTATCACCTTTGGCCCTACATTCTTGTCGGTCTGCCTTGCTATACTATTGGGACGTGATCACTCGGGAGGTGATCATGGGTATATACTATACATACATACATACTATACAGATGGTGACTAAAGTCGGGTCAGCTCGAAGAGTACCCGCGAGTGATTCACGGATTGGGGGGCTGAAAGGACCTTTGTCCCGATGGCCCTCTGTGTGGATCTTTGTGGCGGAGCGACAGGGTAGGTTGAGACCGCCTAGGAGAGAGGTGGGCCTGGCCCTGTTCGGCGTTCGCGGATACTTAACACGCTTAACGAGATCTTGGTATTTGATCTGAGTTGGCTATGAGCCTATACGCACTAACCATCTACGCGGGAGTAGTTATGGGTATCCCGGCGTCGTGGTATCAGCCGAAGCACTTCAGACGTCAGCGACGGAGCGGCGCGCGCCGGATTGGAACGTAAGCCTGCTCTTGTATTAAGGGGGCTAGTTCTGCTTCCGGCCGCCCTCGCAACATGCAGGTGTGCTATGGGCGATGGGCCCAGACCCCTGTGCGCTTAGGTTTAGACCGGCGTGCTGGCCTCTCTGTTTTGCCTAGGTGGGGCTGCGACGTGTTGATCTTCCGCGGCCGGGCATGACCCAGGAAAGTGTGTCCGGCCAAATGGGATCAAGCGTGTTGGGTTATGTGGTGCACCCCTGCAGGGAAGTTAATCTATTCGAATAGCCGTGATCTTCGGTAACAGGACGACTTGGAGCTGTACCTTGACCTTATGACAACTAGAACCGGATACTTAATAAAACACACCCTTCCAAGTGCCAGATACAACCGGTGGTCGCTCTACCTCAGGGATATGAGGAGGGGATCGCCGGGTAGGATTATGCTATGAGATGCTATTTGGAGATGCTACATGGAGATGCTACTTGGAGGACTTCAATCTACTCTCTTCTACTTGATGCAAGACGGTGGCTGCGAGAAGCGTAGTCTTCGACAGGATTAGTTATCCCCCTCTTATTCTGGCATTCTGCAGTTCAGTCCACTGATATGGCCTCCTTACACATATACCCATGCATATGTAGTGTAGTTCCTTGCTTGCGAGTACTTTGGATGAGTACTCACGGTTGCTTTCTCCCCCCTTTTTCCCCTTTCCTTTCTTTCTGGTTGTCGCAACCAGATGCTGGAGTTGAGGAGCCAGACGCCACCGTCTACGACGACCCCTACTACACTGGAGGTGCCTACTACTACGTGCTGCCCGCTGATGACGACGTGGAGTAGTTTAGGAGGATCCCAGGCAGGAGGCCTGCGCCTCTTTCGATCTGTATCCCAGTTTGTGCTAGCCTTCTTAAGGCATACTTGTTTAACTTATGTCTGTACTCAGATATTGTTGCTTCCGCTGACTCGTCTATGATCGAGCACTTGTATTCGAGCCCTCGAGGCCCCTGGCTTGTATTATGATGCTTGTATGACTTATTTATGTCTTAGAGTTGTGTTGTGATATCTTCCCGTGAGTCCCTGATCTTGATCGTACACGTTTGCGTGCATGATTAGTGTACGATTGAATCGGGGGCGTCACAAGTTGGTATCAGAGCCGACTGCCTGTAGGAATCCCCCTTCCACACTCCTTGGCCGAAGTCGAGTCTAGACATTACAAAAACTTTTACTAACTTGGTTGTGTGCCTTACGGGCCCACGTCGCCATTGGGTGGTACTAGGATCTTTTACTCCTCGACCTTTACTCTGGGACTCTGAACTCTTTTCTACTCGGGTTAAACGAATTTACTAACTCTGACATTAGGATCCCGTTACCATGTTCACCCCAAAGTTGGATAAGCCATAGTTATTCTGCAGGATAGCATTTTGAATAGTGCCCATGTTGTCATTTGACTCCATTGAAACATCTTTGTTTTCAGATGGAACCCACGAGGCAGGTCGTGCGCCACACTGCGGCCATTGGTGCCTCAGGATCACCTGATGTGCTAGCTGATATGATGACCTATCTGGGTTATCGCTGGCACCCTGAGTACACCGTCTACGAGGAGTACCAGGACTTTAACCAGGAGCAGTACCGTGCCATCGTCCACCTCTACTCTCGGGAGTATGAGTCCACTACCGTGCTGCACACCGCTCATGGTGTTGGAGTGACCATCGAGATGGCAGTCCACGATGCTGCTCATGCTGCTCTGACACGTCTTCGTGGAGAGTATCAGGCGTTGGACACTTCCCCTTTCAGACACATTCCTATCGCATCTGACGTTGGCGCGGAGGGATACTACACTGCCGCCTACTCCACCGTCACCCGAGAGCCCTTCCACCATCAGCGCCTGGTTCTGCATGCTGATGGGCTGGACCGAGCTAATAGAGCTCTTCGCCACGAGTTGTACACCACTCGTCAGCACCTTTACAGGGCTCTGACGCTGTTGCACCCCTTTGTCCGGTCTGGACAGCTGTCGCGTTCTGCGATCTACCCAGCCAGGACCGTGATGCCCCACGGTGTCGGATGGCCAGAGGTGGGAGGCTACTCTCCCGCACTTGGTCCTCTTCTGCCACCTGAGCGTCGGGTTCTACACCAGAGTATCCGCGGCCCCCAGGCCACGACGTGGAGGACTATCCGTTGCCTCACTACCAGCTGTCAGGTTACAGCTACCTTCACAGTACCTCCTGGGACTGATGTAGTCTTGCTCATTAGTATTAGATGCATTCGTGAGCCTGCGTGCCGCCTATAATGACTTAGTCTATGTACTGGACTCTGTGTACTGAGCTCTATGTCCGACCCCTTTTGTAAGTTATGCCGACTATCTATGTGGTATCTGTCGTGCTCCTTTCATTATGCATGTTTCATCATGAATGATTCTTGTCTATGCAAATTTCTCAATACTGAACTACCCCTGTTATATACTAGCAGGATGGTTAGACCAGCTGGTCGTGGTCGTGGTGGCAACTTCCCACCACCGCCTAAGTACATGGCTGGTATGATCCAACAGCTTGAGATGAATCGCTAGTTCATGGAAAACGTGATGGCTCAGTTTCCTCGCCCCAATATGAACCAACATCCAAACACAACAACTCTGCAGGATTTCATACGCCTCAACCCAAGTGTGTACCACAGCTCAACCCAGCCGCTGGATGCTGATGACTGGCTCCGTGACATCACCTATGAGATGGAGTCTGCTGATGTAGCCCCTGCCAGCTATGTCACTTTTGCTTCCTTCTTCCTGAAGGGACCCGCAGCTCAATGGTGGGACAGCCACAGGCGTACTCTGCCAGTTGGAACAATCATCACCTGGCCAGACTTCCAGGCTGCTTTCCGTGCCCGCTTCATCCCCCAAGGAGTCATGGACCGGAAGAAGCGTGAGTTTCGCAACCTCACCCAAGGCAACAAGACTGTTGAAGCTTATCAGCGAGAGTTTCTGGACTTGTCTCGCTATGCTAAAGAGGACATTGCAACTGATGCACGTAGGCAGGAGAAGTTCCGTGACGGCCTTCAAGCTGACATCAAGCTCGCACTTCTAGTGCACGACTTTGCTGATTTCGCCACCTTGGTGAATAAGGCCATCAATGTTGAGACTGGTCTGCAAGAACACCAGAGCTCTCAAAGGTGCAACCGTGACACGGGCTCATCTTCGGGCCCGCCCTCGCAGAAGCGTAAGATATGGATCCCGAACAACATGTACCGTCCAAATGCACCAGCCCCAAGGTAGTCTTACGCTGCACCTCGTCTGCCTACTGCTCCAACTAGGCAGCCAAGGCTTCCAGCTCCGCCACCCCAAGCTCCTGTTCCCACTCCCAATAATGGCCTGTGCTACAAGTGTGGTCAACCAGGTCACCGTGCTAGGGATTGCATTCAGAATCAGAATCAACTGGCCCTTCCAGCCGCTGGCCGTGGAAACAACCAGACCCGCAATAACAATGCCAAGTCTTATGGCCGTGTTCATGCCAACCACGTTGATCTGAATGAAGCTCAAGACCAGCCTGCTACTGTGATGGGTACACTCCTCGTAAATTCAGTACCAGCATCCGTTTTATTTGATACTGGTGCATCGCATTCATTCATGTCTGAAGATTTCGCATTCATGCATGGCATTAAAAGTGAAGACATGAATGCTTCACTATTAGTACACACCCCTGCGGGCCAATGTCGAACCTCCATGATTTGCAACGACGTCCCCGTTGAAATCGAAGGACTGGAATTCCTCGTCTCTCCCATCGTACTGAAGTCCTGTAGCATTGATCTCATTCTGGGAATGAATTGGTTAAAAGCGCATACTGCTTCTATCGTTTGTGCCACCAAGACCGTCCATCTGCTACACCCTTCTGATGAGATAATAAGCTACAATGCCCATCTGGTTAAGAATGCCGAGGTAAGGCTCTATGCATTGAATGCATTGAACGCTGCACCACTCGAGGGTATTGAAAACATTCCTGTCGTGCATGACTTCCTCGACGTCTTTCCAGAAGAACTCCCAAGGATTCCCCCCGCTAGAGCTGTCGAATTCGTCATCGACTTGAAACCAGGCACCACTCCTATAGCCAAGCGACCCTACAAGATGCCGCCGCATGAACTCCTTGAGCTTAAGGAGGAAATCGATAAATCTCTTCGAAGTGGTTTCATTCGCCCAAGTTGCTCTCCTTGGGGAGCACCTTCTCTCTTTGTCAAGAAGAAAGATGGGACAAACCGATTGGTCCAAGACTACCGTCCTATAAATCAAGCTACCATTCAGAATAAGTATCCTCTTCCTCGGATCAATGATCTGTATGATCAACTGGCTGGTTCATCAGTGTTCTCTAAACTCGACTTGAGGTTGGGTTACCACCAGATCCGTGTTCGTGAGGAGGATATCCCCAAGACCGCCTTTGTGACTCGTTATGGTTCATACGAGTACACCGTCATGTCTTTCGGCTTGACCAATGCTCCAGCCACCTTCTCTCGCCTGATGAACTATATATTCATGGATTACCTCGACAAGTTCGTCGTGGTTTATCTGGATGATATCCTGATATTTTCCAAGAGTGAAGAAGAACATGCTGAACATCTTCGTCTTGTGCTGGAAAAGCTACGAGAGCATCAGCTATATGCCAAGTTCTCCAAGTGTGAATTCTAGCTTCCCAAAGTAACCTATCTCGGGCATGTCATCTCTAAGGATGGTATTGCCGTCAACCCTGAACGAGTTCAGGCTATTCTCGATTGGACTCCTCCGAAGAACGTTAAGCAAGTCAGAAGTTTTCTCGGTCTCGCCAGCTACTGCCGTCGATTCGTCGAGAACTTCTCCAAGATTGCCAGGCCTCTGACTAACCTATTGCATAAGGGCGTCAAGTTCCAATGGACAGATAAATGTCAGGAAAGTTTCCAGGCACTCAAGGACAAGTTGACTTCTGCCCCAGTACTAGCTCCTCCTGATACTAAGAAGGACTTCGTCATTTACTGCGACGCTTCCCGTCAAGGACTAGGCTGTGTCCTAATGCAAGAGCGCAAAGTGGTTGCTTATGCCTCTCGGCAATTGCGCCCTCACGAAGAGAACTACCCAGTTCACGACCTCAAACTTGCTGCTGTCATTCATGCGCTAAAACAGTGGTGACATTACCTACTCGGTAATCGTTGTGAGATCTTCACTGACCACCAAAGTCTGAAGTATCTGTTTACTCAGCCAGACCTGAACCTCCGTCAGCAGAGATGGATGGAGACTGTTGCAGACTTTGATTTGGGTATTTCCTATACACCAGGCAAGGCTAATGTAATGGCTGATGCCTTGAGCCGCAAGTCTTACTGCAACCACCTCCAGGTTCACAAAGTTCAGCCCTCACTTGTTGAAGAATTCAGAAAGCTAAACCTCCATATTGTTCCTCCGGGTGCACTCGCTCCCCCCTCCTCCGGAGTTCCGCAAGATGAATCTCCGTGTTGTTTCCCAGGGTTCCCTCTATACCCTGGCTGTTGAACCCGATCTCGTGGGCACCATAAAGACAATGCAGGGATTTGACTCTGAAGTCTACAAGATTAAGCAAGACCTCAAAGAAGGAAGTCCCTCATCCTTCACCATTGCTGATGATGGCGCCTTGTACTTCAAAGGCCGCCTAGTGGTGCCGTGTAAGAAGGAAAACCTGAATATGACACAGGAGGTTATGAAAGAAGCTCATGATACGCCTCTATGTATCCATCCTGGTAGTACAAAGATGTACCAAGACATCCGCCAGAGATTCTGGTGGTCTAACATGAAGCAAGACATTGCTTGTTATGTTGCTGAATGTGACGTTTGCCGTCGTATCAAAGAAGAACATCAAAGGCCTGGTGGAACTCTGCAACCTATATCTATTCCTGAATGGAAATGGGACCATGTCGAGATGGACTTCATTACTGGATTTCCCAAATCGCAAAAGGGTAATGATGCTATTCTTGTCGTCATTGACCGACTTTCTAAGGTTGCACATTTTCTGGCGGTCAAAGAAACGATCACTGCTAGTCAGCTTGCAACTCTCTACATGTCCAGAATTGTTTCGCTTCACGGTATTCCACTGGTTATCAGTTCAGACCGTGGCAGTTTATTCACTTCAAGATTCTGGGCAAGTTTCCAAGAAGCTATGGGCACTCATCTGTCTTTCAGCACTGCGTTTCATCGGCAGTCACAAGGGCAAGTTGAACGTGTCAACCAAGTTCTCGAAGACATGCTTCGAGCTTGTGTTATTTCCTTCGGCAAGAAATGGGAGGAATCTCTCCCGTATGCTGAGTTCTCTTATAATAATAGCTATCAAGCTAGTCTGAAGATGGCCCCCTTCGAAGTGTTATATGGACGAAAGTGCCGAACCCCTCTGAACTGGTCAGAAACTGGGGAACGTCCACTCTTCGGTCCGGATATTATCCAACATGCCGAAGAGCAAGTCCGCATTATTCGCGAGAATCTCAAGACTGCTCAGTCACGCCAAAAGAGTAATTATGACCGTCATCATAAAGACATGGTCTATCAACCTGGCGAAAAGGCCTATCTTCGAGTTACACCAATGAAGGGTGCTCACCGCTTCGGGATCAAGGGCAAGCTAGCTCCTCGCTATATTGGCCCATTCACTATTCTCGAGAGGCGTGGAAAGGTGGCATATCAACTGGAGCTTCCGCCGAACCTTTCTCAGGTTCACGATGTGTTCCATGTATCACAGCTCCGCCGTTGCTTCAAGGACCCGATCCGAGGAGTGGATCATGAAGTGCTCGAATTGCAACAGGACCTCTCCTATAAAGAGCATCCGGTCCGCATTCTCTACCAAGCTGAACGCCGCACACGCCAGAAGGCGATCAAGTTCCTCAAAGTTCAGTGGTCGCACCATTCTGAAGATGAAGCCACTTGGGAACGTGAGGATCGCCTGCGTGATGAATACCCCACACTGTTTCCTTCTACCTCCTAAATCTCGGGACGAGATTTCTTGTAGTGGAGGAGATTTGTAACGCCCGGATAATTAGGCTATAGTAAAACTCTTCTAATGATGCCATGTCATCCATGTTACTGTTGCTAATCAAGTGGTAGTTCAAAATCATTGCAAATTCAAAATATGAACTAGTGACAAACACCCTAAGTTTTAAAAAGGCAAAGCGAAAATGTTCGGGGGTTGCCAAATATTGCACTGGTAATTATGGTGAAGCAAACACCATTTTATAAATTGCCTAAATGCCCTAAAACTAAATAAAATAGAAAGGGAAAATAAATAAAAGAAAGAAATTACAAAAAAAGGGGGGGAAGCCCCCTGGACCAGGCAGCCCAACCCACCCGCACGGCCACCGCCCAACCCCCCTGGCTCGCAGCCCGCCTGGCCGGCCCAGCCGGCCCAGCTCCCGCACCGCGTCCCCTTCCCCTATTCCCCCGACCCGGGTCGGAACAGGGCACGTCCCAGCCGAACCCCCCTCGCCGGCGACGAGACGAGGGGATAAGGACGCCGACGCCGCGCCCCCTCGGTCTCTCCTCCCACTCGCCCCCACTCTCCCCTCGGTCCTTGCGCCTTCCCCCTCAGATCCACCGCGCTCCCCTTCGTTCCCCTCCGTAACCGAGCGCCGCCGTCGCCATGGCTGCGCCATAACCGCGGCCACCGGCCACCCCGCGCCTCGCTAGCACGTCCACGAGACGCGCCGACGACCTCTACTTCGGCTACGCCTCGCCATCGAGCTCGAGGAGCACCGCAGGCCACGGATCGAGTCGTCTGCTTCCTCGACGGCCGCCGGCGATCCCCTTCCTCCCCGGCGAGCTCTGCTGCTCCTAAGCCACCACGGGTCTTTCTTGACCGCTCGGTGAGCTCCACTCCGTCCTCCCCCCTCTCCTTCTTCGCCTCACTGCGCCCTAGCTAGCTGCCGCCGAAGCACCCGACCGCGCCGCCGCCTGCGCGCGTCGCCGGCGCCCTTCCGGTGACCAAATGGTCACGGGGCCGAGTCCTTTGTGCTCAGCGCGTCGCGCAGGTCCATCCTAGCCTTCCCTTTCACCCCGAAGCGCGCTGTGTCGCCATCTTCATTTCACGCCCGAACCACCTCGCCGCCGACGAGCTCGTGGCGCTCGACTCCGGCCACCACCGCCTCTACAACCACCCCCACTCACTCCGCCGTCGTCTTGCCGTTCGAACGCGACCGTCCCGCTCGATTTGGTGCCCTATGGGCGAAACCCGCCACTCTCCCGAGCCCGCGCCGCCGCGGAAACGGACTCGCCGGCGTCTAAACGCCGGCCGGCTGATGTGGCATGCGTGGGGTCCACCCCCTGGGTCACTGCCTGTGGGCCTGGGGGCCCCAACTGGCCAAGTTGACCGGGTCAACTACGCTGATGTGGCAGCTACTGCCACTGACATGCGGGCCCGCGTGAGTTAAAACATTTTGTAAAAAGATAAAATGCTAATTATTTCATTAATTAATTTAGTTAACTAAACAGTCACTGACTACTGGGTCCCACCCACTAATTAACCCAATTATTAGTCTAAAACCCCCTTGTTATTACCCTGTCAATGACATGTGGGTCCCACTGGACCCACCTGTCTGGTTTGACTGGTCAACCGACCAGTTGACCTGCTGACATCACTCTGATGTCATGCTTGCGTCATCAGACACTGTTCTGGATAATGTTGGCTTTAGATAAATAATTAAAATCAGAAAATGATTTAAATCTTTAGAAAATCATATCTTTTAATCCGTAACTCGGATGAAAATACTTTCTACATGAAAGTTGCTCAGAACGACGAGACGAATCCGGATACGCAGCCCGTTCATCCGCCGCACACCTCTAACATACCGAAACACGCAACTTTCCCCCTCCGGTTCATCGGTCCAAAAACGCGAACACCGGGAATACTTTCCCGGATGTTTCCCCCCTTCGTCGGTATCACCTACTACCGCGATTGGGCACACCTAGCATCGTTACTTGACATGTCATGCATCGATATGCATCTGTTTGCATTGTATTCATTGTTTCTTCCCCCTCTTCTCTCCGGTAGACTACGAGACCGACGCTGCTGCTGCCCAGTTCGACTACGGAGTTGACGACCCCTCTCTCTTGCCAGAGCAACCAGGCAAGCCCCCCCCCCTTGATCACCAGATATCGCCTATTCTCTTCTATACTGCTTGCATTAGAGTAGTGTAGCCTGTTACTGCTTTCCGTTGATCCTATTCTGATGCATAGCCTGACATTGTTGCTACATCTGTTGATACCTTACCTGCAATCCTAAATACTTAGTATAGGATGCTAGTTTATCATCATTGGCCCTACATTCTTGTCAGTCTGCCTTGCTATACTATTGGGCCGTGATCACTCGGGAGGTGATCACGGGTATATACTATACATACATACATACTATACAGATGGTGACTAAAGTCGGGTCAGCTCGAAGAGTACCCGCGAGTGATTCACGGATTGGGGGCTGAAAGGACCTTTGTCCCGACGGCCCTCTGTGTGGATCTTTGTGGCGGAGCGACAGGGCAGGTTGAGACCGCCTAGGAGAGAGGTGGGCCTGGCCCTGTTCGGCGTTCGCGGATACTTAACACGCTTAACGAGATCTTGGTATTTGATCTGAGTTGGCTACGAGCCTATACGCACTAACCATCTACGCGGGAGTAGTTATGGGTATCCCGGCGTCGTGGTATCAGCCGAAGCACTTCAGACGTCAGCGACGGAGCGGCGTGCGCCGGATTGGAACGTAAGCCTGCTCTTGTATTAAGGGGGCTAGTTCTGCTTCCGGCCGCCCACGCAACGTGCAGGTGTGCTATGGGCGATGGGCCCAGACCCCTGTGCGCTTAGGTTTAGACCGGCGTGCTGGCCTCTCTGTTTTGCCTAGGTGGGGCTGCGACGTGTTGATCTTCCGCGGCCGGGCATGACCCAGGAAAGTGTGTCCGGCCAAATGGGATCAAGCGTGTTGGGTTATGTGGTGCACCCCTGCAGGGAAGTTAATCTATTCGAATAGCCGTGATCTTCGGTAACAGGACGACTTGGAGTTGTACCTTGACCTTATGACAACTAGAACCGGATACTTAATAAAACACACCCTTCCAAGTGCCAGATACAACCGGTGGTCGCTCTACCTCAGGGATATGAGGAGGGGATCGCCGGGTAGGATTATGCTATGAGATGCTATTTGGAGATGCTACTTGGAGATGCTACTTGGAGGACTTCAATCTACTCTCTTCTACTTGATGCAAGACGGTGGCTGCGAGAAGCGTAGTCTTCGACAGGATTAGTTATCCCCCTCTTATTCTGGCATTCTGCAGTTCAGTCCACTGATATGGCCTCCTTACACATATACCCATGCATATGTAGTGTAGTTCCTTGCTTGCGAGTACTTTGGATGAGTACTCACGGTTGCTTTCTCCCCCCTTTTTCCCCTTTCCTTTCTTTCTGGTTGTCGCAACCAGATGTTGGAGTTCAGGAGCCAGACGCCACCGTCGACGATGACCCCTACTACACTGGAGGTGCCTACTACTACGTGCTGCCCGCTGATGACGACCTGGAGTAGTTTAGGAGGATCCCAGGCAGGAGGCCTGCGCCTCTTTCGATCTGTATCCCAGTTTGTGCTAGCCTTCTTAAGGCATACTTGTTTAACTTATGTCTGTACTCAGATATTGTTGCTTCCGCTGACTCGTCTATGATCGAGCACTTGTATTCGAGCCCTCGAGGCCCCTGGCTTGTCTTATGATGCTTGTATGACTTATTTATGTTTTAGAGTTGTGTTGTGATATCTTCCCGTGAGTCCCTAATCTTGATCGTACACGTTTGCGTGCATGATTAGTGTACAATTGAATCGGGGGCGTCACACTGTTTATCCTAAACTGCTTAGTATAGGTTGGTTAGTGATCCATCAGTGACCCTCCACCTTGTCCTTGTTGCCCCTGCTTCATCATCGACGACTCGATCAGTGTGATCGACGACCAGAGCCCGACACCTCACATCACATCCCCTTTTGTTGCTCGACTCTGCAGAGCTACTATCGAGTGCCGAGGGTGATCCCTCATAACGCACTCCTGATGATAATTCTGTAGTGTAGCTATTCGGTCGTGGTCATCGAGGGTGATTTCCTCTTTCACCATTCCCAATACGGCTCTGTCGTTCAACACCTCAAGTGTGAACCTCGAGGGTGGTCCCTCTTACGTTCACCTTGATGATTACATTGAGTGGAATCCTTCGTGGGTGATTCCTCGGGGTTTCCCCTTGATGTTCGGACACACGGTTACCTTGACTTTACTTGAGACCATATTGTTGAAGTCGGGTCGGCCTTGAGGGGTACCCGCGAGTTGATGTGAAAGTCGGGCGGGCCCACACCGGCGAGTTTTCCACATGGCACGGACGGGCAGTCTGGGCCCTTGCCGTAAGTCCATGAGACGGGGCGACGGGGTCACCTTATCGTGAGTCTCTGCTCGTTTCCACGAGCCCCCAATGCACTAACAGGTTTCGGTATTTGTTCTGAGTTGGCTTCTGGCCTTTACGCACTAACCACCACGCGAGATAGATATGGGCCTCGACATCGCAGTATCAGCTGAAGCTTTGTCAGACGTCCAGTTCAGAAGTGCGGCACGGTCGGATCGTGCTGGCCATCCGAGGCGGTGCTGGTATCCACCCTGCTCGCAACGACCCGGAGTGCTGCGGGCGATGGGCCCAAGACCCCGGAGTGCTTAGGATGTAGACCGGCGGGGACCTCTCTGTTGAGCCTAGGTAGGGCTGCGACGTGTTGATCTTCCGAGGGCGGGCATTGACCCCAGAAAGGTGTGTCCGGCCAGAGTGATCGAGCGTGTTGGGTAACGTGGTGCACCCCTGCAGGGAAGATATATATTCGAATACCGTGTCCACGATAATGGACGTTCAGACTTGTATCTGGATCTTATATAACTAGAAATTGATACTTGAGATATGTGATGGATATGTGGCTCCGAGATTGCTTTCTCGCAGGGAGTCGAGGAAGGATCTCTGGGCGTTGATGCTACAACATGCTTGTTAAATATTAAAATGCTACTCTTTACTCTCCTATGTGCTGCAAGATGCTCGGAGCTGCTTGAAGATGTTAGTCTTCGATAGGATAGGCCTTCCCCCTCTATTCTGGCATTCTGCAGTTCAGTCCACAGATACAAACCTTCCATTTGATACCAATGCATACTTAGTATAGATCTGATGCTTGTGAGTACTTTGGATGAGTACTCACGGTTGCTTTGCTACCCCCCCCCCCTATCCCCCTTCTTTCTTCTTTCTGGTTGATGCAACCAGATGGTGGATCCCTGGAGCCAGATGCCACCGCCGACGGATGCTACTACGTGAAGATCGCCGACGACCAGGAGTAGTTAGGAGGTCCCAGGCAGGAGGCATTGCCTCTTCGATCGTTGATGTTTGTGCTAGCCTTCTTAAGGCAAATTTTGTCCTACTTATGTCTGTACTCAGATATTGTTGCTTTCGCTGACTCTTGTGTATCGAGCTTGTATTCGAGCCCTCGAGGCCCTGGCTTGTAATATAAAGCTTGCATTATTTTATTTGTGTCTAGAGTTGTGTTGTGATATCTTCCCGTGAGTCCCTGATCTTGATCGTACACATTTGTGTGTATGATTAGTGTATGATTGAATCGAGGGCGTCACAAGTTGGTATCAGAGCCGACTACCTGTAGGATCCCCCTTTCCAACTCCTTGGCCGAAGTTGAGTCTTGTCTTTGAAAAACTGATTTACTAACATGGTTGTGCGGCTTACGGGCCCACGTCGCCATTGGGTGGTATTAGGATCTTTTACTCCTCGTCTATACTCTGGGACTCTGATCTCTCTTCTATTCGGGTTAAATGATTTTGTTAATTCTAACTCTAGCTTCTCGCAAATACTTTCTCTCGGAGAGCCCCTCACTCCAGATGATTGCTTGGTGCACCAGAAGATTCTGAAGATAATCTTAATTGTTTTCCCGAGGCCCTTGTGCCCTTCGCCGTTGCGACCCTACAACCGATAAATCCTTATGGGTAACTACCAAGATTGTTGTTCATACCTTCATCCCCAGTTGCTCTTGTTATTACAAGATGTCCTGAAATAATCTCTGATGTTCTAAGAATCATTTATGCTTACTGCCCTGCAGTTCCTTGCCGCATGAATAATTCCTCACACTTTTCGAGGATTTGTTCATTCCTAGTTGATCAAGTGATTCACAAGATACTTTGGAATACTATCTGATCTTTCGATAATCCTCTCCATCTATTGCTCTGCAAATACTTATCTGCTTGCATTGTGGTCACTTCCATATGTCTAGCAATACTCATTAACATCCTTTGTCAGCGTAATTTCGAGCATTTGATTCGTTTTGTTTGTGAATGTTCGCGATCATCAGTCCTATTAATATTCTTCCCTTGGTTCAGACGTCACTCCGGACATGAGCTAGTGTTCGGTGAATCAAGCCTTGATTGATTGTCATTCTAAGTCTAATCAACTTATCCATCCTTAATCAGAGTGTATGCATCTAATCCCTTGGTTTGGAAATCCTAATTACTTTGCATTCGAGCTTTGGATTAGTCAGTTGTTTCTATAATCTGATCTCCTTGCATTCTTTCTTCTTCTGGTTGAGTACCGTTGCTCACATCAGATCCCTTGTGGACCACCGGACCTTTTGTTGTGTTTTATCCAACAACGTCCTTCATATTCACTAATCTTGTGAGCCTTTCCTCGGATACATAATGCCTTTGGTAAACTGTATCCCCCGCTCTTGTCAACAATACTTTGCTTTTGGGCCTGAGTTTTTTTTACTCATGAAGTTTGTGGTATATGTTCCTAAGATGGCCCTATGGGTTGAATCTATGTCTTCCCTAAATATGTGTGAACACAAAAGTTATACGGGTTATACTCTACTGGCTTTTCGCCATGCAAAATTTCAACGCTACAACTTCTTCGAATGCGAGAAGTGAATGGTAGGTTATGCATTGGAGAAGTGGGAGTCGACCTTGAACTTTGTGTTCATGCCCATGGACACGATGTAGATCCTATCATGGAAGCTTCTTGTAATAATATTAATCCCCTTGTGATAAGTTCATCTTGTATCTATGTTTGGTCCTTCGCAACCGTGGTTCCGACCACATAGTTCTTCTTTGATCCCATTTCTCGGACAAGTTAAAGTACTTGTCTTCTGCAGATCTTTTCATCTATCCAACCTCTATCCGGTTCTACCTTCGAGTATTACCCTCTGGTATCTCGAGAATATCACGGAACTACATAGCCTCTTGTGAGTTCTTCATCAACTATTATTTCTTGCCGATTCCAATTTTCCACAGGTTCTGAGTTGTTAGACACTCGAGAACACCGATAATTGGTTCGAGTCTAAACTTTCCTTTCCATTGTTTTGTTTAACCTTTCTTGTAACCTAACATGTCTGAGTAGTGATAATTCCCCGCTTATGTAAACACCTGGTGTACAAAATCTGTCAGTAAGACCTTGTTACTATTGTTGATGACATTCCGGCAGCCACCGATGGACGAGAACTTTGCCTATTGGTCCGCCTCATCTTAACGAGCAGGAAAATGGTTCTCTTCGTCCCTCGCCCTTGGTACCGACGTTGTTGCCAACATAACTAACATGTGATACTCTGACCTGCCTTGCTATCATGACTGTGCAAAATGTCAATGCTCTTTTCTACTGCTAACCCACTTGGTGGGCCCATAACCCATAGTTCTGCAGGATCGAAACGTGACTCTCTTGTACATTCCTGTTTTCCAAACTTGTTCCTCGCGCTTGGCTTCGTCTGTAAATCACGAGCCACCTACCTAGTGATCAATTCTGGTATTAGACGTCGTACTTCTTCCCATGGCTCTGAAACCCTTTCACCCTTTGTTTCATGCAACGAACGGTTGCTTAACCGCATGAAGCTTATTACTGCACCTTCTTACCTTGCTCTCGATGACTTTCTTGAATTTCAACTCGAGAGATGCCTCTATGCCATGTTCATTGAGATAGCCCCCAGGAACCTATCTTGAGTTGAACTCCATCCTTCTCGAGTCTTTCCCCCTTACTCCACCCTTAAATCTCGGGATGAGATTTCTTGTAGTGGAGGAGAATTGTGACGCCCGGATAATTAAGCTACAGTAAACCCCTACTGATGGTACCACTTAATCACATTACTGTTGCTAATCCTCACTTGATCCAAATCACTGTTCATGTTCAAAGTCAAATGCAAAGTCAAAATTTCAAATTTGCCAAACATGAAAACTAAAATATTCAAATGGTGGCAAATAATCCCTGAATATTTGTCATGTTGGAACCAACCTCGTTTGGATTCCCAAAGTGCCCCTGTAAATTAATTAGTGGCCCCGTGACATTTAAAATTGTCCTTTTCAATCCCTAAAGATGGTTAGGCAACTTCTTTTGACCCCCCAAACTTTTTGTGCCGTCTCAAGTTTTTGTGTTTAAAATTATGTGCAAAGTTTTGTTCAAAGAAAATAATCATTTGGTGTCCCAACTAAACGCAAAACGCTGAAAGGAAATAGAAATAGATTTAAAAAATAAAATAAAAGGAGAAAAGCCTTTCCCCCTCACCCTGGGCCACTTGGCCCACCAGTCCCACTTGGGCCAGCATAGGCGCACTGCTTCCCCCTCCTCTCTGTTCACAGAGGAGGCGTGGACAGCCCCGATCGCCACCACAGCCTCGGACATCGCCGTGGCGCCCATCCACGCCCCCTCCGGCACCTATACCTCCCCCCTGAATGCTCCTCTTTCCCTCGGTCGAACCCTAGCCGCCACTTCTCCCCCCTCGCGTCGTTGCTCGCTCCCCTGCATACACCCTAAGCTACTGTCGCCGCGCCATCATCACTGTTGCAGCCAACGTCGTTGCCTACGTGCGGGAGGACGTCAAGGAGGACCGCGACCATCGGCTTCGTCTGTCCCGGGCATCAGCTCAAGCCGGGTGGCTCGTACGCTCGCAATCGCCGTTTCTTCACCGCGTACATCGCCGGCCGCCGTCATCGATTGCCTCGTCTCCGGTCCATCCCCGGCAATCTCGAGCTCATCTCCGGCACCGCAGTGAGCTCCTTCCCCGATTCCCTAGCTTTTCCCCCTCGGCCCGTCGCCGTATCATCATCCCTGCAAGCCCGGCCGCCATGGCCGAAGCTTCGCGTCCGAGCATGCTCGCCTGTGTATGGCCGCATCCGCGAGTGCTCCTGCCCGCTAGCCCGCGCCCTAGCCGTGCCCCGCGCGTGCCCACGCGTGTGCCCGTGGTCACTGCTGATCTTTTGTCGATGCCCCGCTGCTTGCCCTGCTGTGCCCACGCGCGCCCGTGGTTGTTGCTTCTGCAGTTTTCCTGTTGCTGCTGTCTTGCTGTTATGCTGCCGCTGCTACCTTGCTCTTTGCTGCTGCTATTCTTGCTGCAGCTACTGCCCTTTGCTATTGCCACTCCTACCTGCTCTCGCTGCAGTTGCTATTGCTGACCATGGCCTTGACCATGGCCGAGAGCACCATGTGCATTCTGTGTGTGTGTGACCGACTGGGTGAAAGGATCGATATGGTTGACTAGAGGGGGGCGAGTAGGCAACTAACAATTTTTTAGCTTTTCTTTAACAATTTAAACCTTGCGACAAAATAGGTTGTCTAGATATGCAACTACGTGGACAACCTATATGATGCAATGATAAGTAGCACACAAGCAAGCAATAGATACAACACAAGTAAGCTTGCAAAAGTAAAGGCACGAAATAACCAAGAGTGGAGCCGGTGAAGACGAGGATGTGCTACCGAAGTTCCTTCCTTTTAAAGGGAAGTATGTCTTCGTTAGAGCGGTGTGGAGGCACAATGCTCCCCAAGAAGCCACTAGGGCCGCCGTAATCTCCTCACGCCCTCACACAATGCGAGATGCCGTGATTCCACTATTGGTGCCCTTGAAGGCGGCGACCGAACCTTTACAAACAAGGTTGGGGCAATCTCCACAACAATTGGAGGCTCCCAACAACACCACGAAGCTTCACCACAATGGAGTATGGCTTCTAGGCGACCTCAACCGTCTAGGGTGCTCAAACACCCAAGAGTAACAAGATCCGCTAGGGATAAGTGGGGGGAATCAAATCTCTCTTGGTGGAAGTGTAGATCGGAGCCTTGTCACCCAATCCCGAGCAAATCAACAAGTTTGATTGTCTAGGGAGAGAGATCGGGCGAAAATGGAGCTTGGAGCAACAATGGAGCTTGGAGATGGAAGAGGTGGTCAACTAGAGGTAGGAGACACCCCTTATATAGTCATGGAAAAGATCCAACCGTTATCCACATGTTCAGCCTGCGACAAGCGGTACTACCGCTCCAGGGGCGCGGTACTACCGCAAGGCCACGCGGTACTACCGTGGAGGACCACGGTACTTCCGCGGCAGCAGCAGAGGCTAGAACTTGCCTGACTTGGGTGCAGTACTACCGCTTGTGCGGTACTACCGCTCCCCCTTGCGGTACTACCGCAAGGCAGGAAAGTCACTGCCTACGAAGAGCGCGGATGAAATAAATTACATCCATGCCTACTACCGCTGAAAATGAGACAGTGCAAAAATCCGACGCGGTACTACCGCGCACGAGGCGCGGTACTACCGTGGAGGCGCGGATGTAAAAAATTACATCCGCTCCTACTACCATGACGCCGCGGTACAAGGTAGGAGAGCCACGGTACTGCGACTCCGGGGGAGCGGTACTACCGTGGGCTCCCGCGGTACTACCGCGCTGGGCGTGCGGTACTACCGTGGGGCGCGGATGTAAAAAATTACATCCGCCCCCACTACCGTACCGGAGCGGCACTAGGCCTGGGAGCCACGGTACTAAGGCTCCAGAGGAGCGATACTACCGTGACCCCAATGGTACTACCGCAGGTGCTTGTGGTATTACCGCTCCTTAGTGCAGTACTACCGCAAGTACAGCAGTAGCCATCAGATTTAGGCACAACTAGGATAACGTAGAGATGCTCCAAAGGCAAGGAAAGGTAGGACAAGTGTATGTATTGATTCCACCCAAACCTTTCCGACGCGGACCCCCTCTTAATAGTATGGCTCTCCTACGACTCAAATCCACCAAAGAGAAACGTAGAACAACGCCGTCTTCAATAGTCTCCGAGGGGCACCGAACCGTCTCATGCCTAGTGATGAAGTATCTGAGAAACTCAAGGCACACGATTAGTCCGCAAAAGCATTGTCATCAATCACCAAAACACTTAAGGGATAAAATTACCCTTACAATCTCCCCCTTTTTGGTGGATTGATGATAATACGGGATTTGCACATAGATGAGATAATATTGAGCAAAGGCAAACCCCTCCTCTCTAAAATATAGACGGGCTCCCCCTAGATGTGTGCAATCTAGATGAATGCTTTGGACTGCATAGCACACAAACTAGGATCAACACTCCCCCTCTATTTTAGAGACCAAGGCATGATAATTAACATCTAAGTAGAGCATAGCATAAAGGTAGCACAATATATCACAGGCTCGCTAGGATAGATAGAGTGCATATGTCTTACACCATAAGAAGTAAAGCAACCCAAAGCAACTGAAACGAGGTTCAAAACGAGAAAGCAAGCAAACACATCGAACACGAACGACACATCGAACACGAACGACGACGCAAATCCCTACTCTCTCGCCCCCTTTGGCATTGAGACGCCAAAAAGGCAAAGAGAACACCTACACACAAGGGGTGGCTCAAGCAGGGAACTCATCCCAAGCCTCCTCGTCAGACTCCTCGGCGACAGGGATGGTCTCCTCGACGTCCTCCTTAGAATCAGTCCATTTGTAGCCTTGCTTCTCCATCGACTCGACCTCTGGGGTGATGCGATCCTCAGAACCACCAGACACGTCCTCGCCATACAGCTTCAAGATCTTCTTGTCCCAGCGGCGACTCTCCTTAGATGCCACGTGAGTCCTGTACTGCCCCTTGGCTTGCATGCAGAAAAGAGTCTTCATCTTGTCCTTCGGCTTCTTGGCCCACGAAGGCATAGAGGAGCTCTGGGACGACTTAGCAGCACGGTCCTCAGCAACATCCTCGGCGCCAGCATCCTCCTCATCAACAGCAGCCCTAGCAGCAGACGCCTCAGCACGAGTGGTAGTGTTGGCCCATTGGGGCTTGACACGCAGACAGATGGGATCATGGCGAATCGAGTCTGGGGCAAGGAACTCCTCACCAGGGAACATCTTCTCCCACGTCTTCGAGATCAGCAGAAACAGATAGGGCCCATAGATAGGCACCTTGCGGTTCAACACCGCAAACCGAAGCTCACACCACATGATGTGTGAGACATCAAGTGGCTGAGTCTGAGACAACCGAGCCTCCTCGCAAATGAGCATCATATCCACCATATAAGCATGAACCTTGTCCTTGTCACCAATGCGAGGGAACAAGGAGTTGCGGAAGATGCGATACATGATATCCAGAAAAGAGTTGAGCACCAACCCCGTCTTGCCATTGGCGAGTGCCTTCTCAACATAGTATTGCGCAAGCTTGTCCTTGTTGGCAGATTCAGAGTTTGCATGGGGGCGAACACCCACAGGAGTGTCGAGCCTGTCATCAAGAACCTGGAGCAAATCCATGAACTCCTTCCAGGTAGCAGTCAACTGACGGCCATTGGTCATCCAGGTCATCCTCCGCTCCTCATTAGAGTGAAAGTATACAGAGGCAAAGAACTGATAGATAAGCTCAGGATCATAGTCAAGGTGAAAGGATATCACATGCTCAATGCCAAACTGTTCCACCAAGTCCAGAGCCTCTCCAAAGTATGCACGGAACTTGTCCTTCCTCATGTGATGCATTTCAATCCATTTCACATCCTCGTACGTATTCTGCTTGTTCTTGATGACATCCAGATAAATGAGAGTCTGTTTCTTGTTCCAAAACAGCTCACAACCTTTGACAGTGGCACGAGGGTGCACATACGGGTGGAGTTGCCTGAGACTGACGTACTCAGATTGGGGTATCTCGTCCATGCCCTTAGCGGGTTCCTTGTGCTTGCTAGCTGAGGTCTTGACATTGCGCTTGGGGGCAGAAGAGCCCTCCGGTGCTTCACCTGGATTGCACAGACGCTTGGAGCCTGTGTCACGACTGGGATTGGAACAGCGAGAGCCACCACCTGAGACACGAACGCAAAACACCAAAGAAACGCAAAGAGGATCAATGCAAAGACCACGGCAAAGCACAAGAAACACATAGAAAGTATACGTGAAAAGTTGCCATGAGACAGATGTGAACTACGGTAGTACTGCCAGAACCTGCGGTACTAAAATTTTAGTACCACTCCAGGGCGCGGTAGTACCGTGCGAGGCACGGTAGTACCATGGTTGGAGCGGTAGTAAATTTTTAGTGCCGCAGTGAGTGCAGTAGTACCGCGCCAGAGTGCGGTAGTACCGCGCCAGAGGGCGGTAGTACCGGACAAGCGGTACTACCGCGCCAGTTGGGCGGTAGTACCGCACCGCGTCAGATCCAAATGACGGTTTGAATCTGAAAAGAACCACGAAATCCCAGCAGTGCTACGGTGATCAAATCTAGCACAGGACAAAGTACAAGTATAATTCCTACGCAATACTACACTCCTTCATCCTACTCTTGCAAAGATCAAGCCTAGGAATCTCAAGAACACACAAGTCTCCCCCAAAACCTAGAGACAACAAATGCAACAACAAGAAGAGGGAGTTGGGGAAAGACCTTGGTCCATAGCAAGAGCACGTGGTGGGGAACGATCCCACCGGTCGGAATCACGGGAGGGCAGCCCGAGGCGAAGATCCGGCGACAGACGTCGGCTCCGCTCTTGAGCGGGGGAGAGGGAGAGAGACGAGACGGGGAACGGGCGAATGGGTATGGGGGAGTTAGAACTCCCCCTGCCCGTCCTTATCCCCACGCGCCCGAGTCGTCGCGGTAGTACCGCAGGTCATTGCGATAGTACCGCTTGGGCGGAAGTACCGCACCGAAGCGGTAGTACCGCTCTCCCAGGCGGTAGTAAAAAATTACTGCCACGTGGGGGCGGTAGTACCATAGCAGGCTGCGGTAGTACCGTGAGCTCAAGAAGATGCATGTTTCGACACACGAAAAGAGGTCTTTGCAAATAAACTTTTGGCACAAAAGACACCACAAGAACACGAACAACCTAAGGGCAGAAAGACAACAAGAAGCAACCGCGCTACCCAACCTCTCAAAAGGAGAGGGCGGTGGCCGGAGCCACCTATGTTTGAGTTAGTTGGTATGGCACCGCGAAGAATTATCCTTGGGCCCAGGACCAAAACTTGTCTTTGAAGCACAAGTACCATAACAAATGGCTAATGTGAAAGAGGTGATCGATTTATGCATAATGGGGGGAGGGAGAGTTCATTGAGAGAACAACACTCCCCCTATGACCATGCCTACACCTAAACTAGACAACAAGTTGAGTGTGATGGGGGTGCACGGGTTCAAGTCACATTGCTCGAATCAATGATATTTAGCTCATGCCTTAACTCGCGAAATCTTGCTTCATCCAAGGGCTTTGTGAAAATATCTGCAAGGTTATCATGAGTGTTGACATACTTGAGCTCGATCTCCCCTCGCCTAATGTGATACCGGATGAAATGATACCGAACCTCAATATGCTTCGTCTTGAAGTGTTGCACCGGGTTGAGAGAAATCTTGATGGCACTTTCGTTGTCACACCAAAGAGGCACTTTGTCACAAATGACACCATATTTCTTTAAAGTTTGCCTCATCCATAAAAGTTGTGCACAACAACTACTGGCCGCTACATATTCCGCTTCGGTGGACGAGAGAGACACACAACTTTGCTTCTTGGAAGACCAAATCACCAAAGAGCACCCAAGAAACTGGCACCCTCCAGAAGTGGACTTCCTATCCACTTTGTCTCCCGCCCAATCGGAATCCGTAAAACCTTCAAGCTTGAAGTTTGCCCCTCTTGGGTACCATAAGCCAAAGTTTGGGGTATGAGCCAAATATTGAAAGATTCGCTTGACCGCCACATAGTGACTTTCCTTCAGTGCGGCTTGAAACCGTGCACACATTCCCACACTCAACATGATATCCGGTCTATATGCACAAAGGTAAAGCAAGGAGCCAATCATAGAGTGGTATACCTTTTGATCCACCGCTTTACCATTGGGATCAATGTCAAGTTGGCACTTGGTGGGCATCGGTGTAGTAGCCGGCTTGACATCACTTAGCTTGAATCTCTTTAGCATGTCTTGAGTGTATTTGGCTTGGTTGATGAAGGTTCCTTCTCTTCTTTGTTTGATATCAAAACCAAGGAAGAACTTCAACTCTCCCATCGAAGACATCTTGAACTTGGAGGTCATGAGAGCGGCAAATTCCTCATTGAAAGCTTTGTTGGGGGAACCAAAGATAATATCATCAACATATAGTTGGCATACAAACAACTCATCTTTGACCTTCTTAGTAAAAAGAGTGGGATCGATTTGTCCCACTTCAAATCCACGATCTTGTAACAACTCGGTAAGGTGGTCGTACCACGCACGTGGGGCTTGTTTAAGGCCATAGAGTGCCTTATCGAGTTGATACACATGATCCGGGAAGTAGGGGTCCTCGAACCCGGGGGGTTGCTTGACATAGACCAACTCATTAATAGGACCATTAAGAAACACACTTTTCACATCCATTTGTTGCAACTTAAAGTTGTGATGGGAAGCATAAGCAATCAACAAACGAATGGATTCAAGACAAGCAACGGAAGCAAAGGTTTCACCGTAGTCGATACCCTCGACTTGAGAGTAGCCTTGTGCTACCAATCTTGCCTTGTCGCGAATGATGTTCCCATGAGCATCTTGCTTGTTCTTGAAAATCCACTTGGTTCCAATGACGTTGTGGTTCCCCGATGGCCTTGGCACCAATCTCCACACCTTGTTGTACTCGAAGTTGTTGAGTTCTTCATGCATGGCATTGAGCCAATCCGAGTCTTCGAGCGCCTCATAGACCTTTTGGGGTTCAACACAAGAGACAAACGCGTGATGTTCACAATAGTTTGCTAATTGTCTGCGAGTGCTTACCCCCTTTCTTAGGCTTCCAACCACATTCTCCATGAGATGGCCTTTGGTGGTGAGTTTGGAAGCAATCTTCATGGCACGACGCTCTAATTCCTCCTCGGATGTGGAAGGAGGAGGGTTAACTTGATAATCTTGAGCGCGTCTTGAGCTTGTTCTTGATCTTGAGCTTGCTCATGATCTTGAACTTGCTCGGGGGGAAGAACTTGACCTTGGGCATCATTTAGAGGTTCACCACCATCTTGAGGTTGATCTTGCCCTTGGTCTTGTTCACGAGGTTGAGGGCCTTCACTTTGTTCTTCGGAAGCGTGCGGGCCTTGTGGAGGTGATGGCTCCGCTTGAGTGGAGCATTGTCCTTCTCCTTCAGCCACAAGGGGTGCCTCAATGGGTAGAATATGACCAATACCCATTCTTCTTATGGCTTGGGGAGGAATTTCATCACCTACATCACAAGTACCACTTTGCTCCACTTGGGAGCCGTTATTTTCGTGAAACTCCACGTTACACGTCTCCTCAATGAGTCCGGTGGACTTGTTGAGAACACGGTAAGCATGAGAATTTGTAGCATAACCAACAAATATGCCCTCATGATCTCTAGCCTCAAATTTAGACAAACGAACACCTTTCTTGAGAATGAAACACTTACAACCGAACACCCAGAAGTACTTGAGGTTGGGCTTGTTGCCGGTGAGTATCTCATAAGGAGTCTTGTTCAAGCCTTTGCGGAGATAGAGCCGATTGGATGCATGACATGCGGTGTTGATGGCTTCGGCCCAAAAGTTGTATGGAGACTTGAACTCCGCCATCATGGTCCTTGCCGCATCCATCAACGTCCGGTTCTTCCTCTCCGCTACACCATTTTGTTGAGGGGTATATGGTGCAGCATATTGATGCTTGATCCCCTCATCACTAAGAAACTCATCCAAGGTGTAGTTCTTGAACTCGGTGCCGTTGTCACTTCTTATTGTCAAGATCTTTGCATTATGTTGATGTTGAGCTTCATTTGCAAAGTCGATGACGGTTTGTTGAGTCTCACTCTTCCTCTTGAAGAAGTATACCCAAGTGTATCTTGAATAGTCATCCACAATCACCAAGCAATACTTTCTACCTCCAAGACTATCAAAAGATGGAGGCCCAAAGAGATCCATGTGAAGGAGCTCCAAGGGTCTCTTCGTGTAGATGATAGTAGTGGGAGGGTGAGCCGTCTCATGTAGCTTTCCTTCTATACAAGCACTGCAAGCACGATCTTTGGCAAAACTAACATTCGTTAGTCCACGGACATGGTCCCCCTTGAGAAGACTTTGCAAAGATCTCATATTGACATGGGCTAAACGGTGATGCCAAAGCCATCCCACGTCAACTTTAGCCATTAGGAATGTCCCGGTCTTAGTGGGTCGCTCCGAAAAGTTAATCACATAGAGACCGTTCTTGACATGCCCAACAAAGGCTATTTTAAGAGTCTTGCTCCACAAGAGGGCCACGGTATCAATGTCAAAGAAAGTAGCAAAACCCATGAGTGCAAGTTGACGAACGGAAAGCAAATTGTATGCAAGGGACTCAACAAGCATGACTTTCTCGATCATTAGATCATGAGAAATGACAACCTTGCCGAGACCCAATACCTTAGAATGTGATGCAACACCCCACTCGACATTGGTGGGCATAGATGGAATCTTTTGCATGTCCACCACCAAGTCCTTGCTCCCGGTCATATGATTTGTTGCTCCACTGTCGAGCAACCATGATCCCCCACCGGAAGCAAACACCTACAAGAGATCAATGCTTGGTTTTAGGTACCCATTTAGTAATGGGTCCTTTGATGTTAGTAACAAGGGTCTTGGGAACCCAAATAGACCACTCAATGTACTCATAAGGAGAACCAACAAATTTAGCATAAACATGTCCATCACTAGCACGGCACAACACATATGACGGGTTAAAGTCGCCGGCTTTGTTGGAGGAAATGCTTTTGCCCTTTTGGACGTCAACTCCCTTCACTTTTTCCTTCTTCTCCTTAGGAGCACCCTCTCCCTCTTTCACAAAAGTTTGCTTGAGAGGAGGAGGACGTTTTGTCTTGTTATTCTTCTTCTTCTTGCTCTTGGACTTGGGTGCAAACCCAATTCCTTCCTTGGCCACAACTTCCTTTTGATTGCTCAAAAGGTCGTTGAGGTTCTTCTCACCTTGAATGCATGTCACAAGGCCTTTCTCAAGTTGATCCTTCAACGTGGCATTCTCCTCCACAAGATGCACATGCTCACAACACGGGTTAGTAGCACATGCATTATCAATTAATACCATATGAGGAAAGGTGGCCCTTTCCTTGGTTAGCTTAACTTGGAGTTGAGCATGAGACTCCTTGAGGTTAGCGTGAGCACCCTTCAAGACCTTGTGGGCCTTGTGAAGTATCTCAAACTCCTCTTTGAGTCTAGCATGATCAACCCCAAGTTTAGCCTTCTCAGAAGTTAGCACACGAGACATGACAAGAGCATGATCAAGATCTTTCTTTAACTTAGCATGGTCATCATTGTGTGACTCCTCAAAAGTCAAACGATGCACACGCTCTTCCTCAAGAGCATTAGAGAGATACGATATCTCATCGGCATAGTCACGACTATGACCTTCCATCTTAGAGATGGTATCTTCATGAGCCTCGATCATGTCATTGGCCTCACCAAGTTGTTCCAAGAGAGCAACAAAATGCTTCTTGGACTTGCCCTTGAGCTTACTCATAAAAGACTCAAACTCATTCACTTCTTCATTAGACACATCATGTTCATCAATGCAATCCTCCACGGAGGGATTAGTAATGATGGTGGTTTTAATGTTGGGGGTTACCTTGTTTGAAGCTTTAGCCATGAGGCACTTGGCGGTGATGTTCTCGTTGGGGAATCAAAGAGAGACACCCGGGGAGTAGTAGCAATGGCAACGGATGCCATGGCCATCGCTTCTTCATTTTCATCATCATCGTCATCCTCTTGGTATTCTTCTTGAACCACCAACCCACGAGTGGGAGTCTTCTTGGCGAAGTTGTTCTTGTTGGGGAAGGACTTGGCTTTGTCTTTTCGGATGAACTTGCCACCATTGTCTTCCCGCTTCTCATAAGGACAATTCGCAATGAAATGGCTCACATTGCCACAGTTGAAGCAAGTTCTAACTTGTTGCTTGCCCTTGACGCCACTTGAGTTGTTCTTGTTGAAGTTGGGTCTTGTATTCTTCTTGCTCCAAAATTGTCTTGAAGCAAGGGCCATGTGCTCATGATAATCAAATTTGGTGTCTTCGGGGTTGCTCTCCTCATCTTCCACTTCTTCCTCTTCTTCCATAATAACCTTGGCCTTCAAAGCAAGGTTGGGCTTCTTTGCCCTTTGAGAATGGAGCACCGCATTATCGGCGGTCTTGTCCAATCATTGCAACGAACTCATCCAACACTTCACTTGAGGTCATGGAGTGGAAGTCTGGTCTTTGATGAATGACGGAGGACATGGCCTTGTTGTAGGGCATCATGGCCTTGAGGAACTTGCGCTTGATCTAGTTGTCATCTGTGTCCTTGCTTCCATGATCTCGGAGTGAGACCGCGAGTTTGGTCACTCTTCAAAAGAGATCACGAGGTTCTTCATCTTCTTTCATTGCAAACTCATCGGCTTCATCTTGCACCACTTCATAGTTGGAGCGTTGAATGCTAGCACTTCCTCGATAGAGAGACTCAACACATTTCCATGCTTCTTTAGCCATGGCATGAGGTCGAAGATGAGGGAGATCTTCGGGAAGGATTGCATCTTGGATGATGAATAGAGCACTCTCATTGAATTGATTGTCCACGGCTTCTCGAGGGGTGAAGTTGCTTGGGTCATGAGGATAGAAACCTTCTTCAATGATTCTCCAAAGGTTAGTGTTCACATGTTTTAAATGACGCTTGAAGCGATAAACCCAAGAATCAAAATCTTCATGTTTCTCATATTTAGGAGGAGGACCGGCATGATTCAAATGAGTGGAGGGGATCGGGCCTCCATAAATTGGGGGTTCCACATGGGCAAAGATGCCAGTGCCATTTCTACCACTAGTAGAAGGACTCTTTTCACTGTTAGCTTCCCCTTTGTCAGAGGTAGCATCCGTCACCTTGTTAGTGGGATCACCCACTTTCATCGGTGAGGTAGATAGTTTAAGTCCTTCTAGGAATTCGGTAAACATGCTTTTAACCTCCTTCGGCCGAAGACGAGATGGGATTCACACTGGAGTGCTCCTCCGCACCGTCGTTGGTGTCAACCATACTCTTCGGACGGGAAAGTCCTTAATAAAGAGACGAGGCTCTGACACCAATTGAAAGGATCGATATGGTTGACTAGAGGGGGGGTGAATAGGCAACTAACAATTTTTAAGCTTTTCTTTAACAATTTAAACCTTGCGACAAAATAGGTTGTCTAGATATGCAACTACGTGGACAACCTATATGATGCAATGATAACTAGCACACAAGCAAGCAATAGATACAACACAAGTAAGCTTGCAAAAGTAAAGGCACGAAATAACCAAGAGTGGAGCCGGTGAAGATCAGGATGTGTTACCAAAGTTCCTTCCTTTTAAAGGGAAGTACGTCTCCGTTAGAGCGGTGTGGAGGCACAATGCTCCCCAAGAAGCCACTAGGGCCACCGTAATCTCCTCACGCCCTCACACAATGCGAGATGCCGTGCTTGCACTATTAGTGCCCTTGAAGGCGGCAACCAAACCTTTACAAACAAGGTTGGGGCAATCTCCACAACAATTGGAGGCTCCCAACAACACCACGAAGCTTCACCACAATGGAGTATGGCTTCGAGGTGACCTCAACCGTCTAGGGTGCTCAAACACCCAAGAGTAACAAGATCCGCTAGGGATAAGTGGGGGGAATCAAATCTCTCTTGGTGGAAGTGTAGATCGGAGCCTTGTCACCCAATCCCGAGCAAATCAACAAGTTTGATTGGCTAGGGAGAGAGATCGGGCGAAAATGGAGCTTGGAGCAACAATGGAGCTTGGAGATGGAAGAGGTGGTCAAATAGAGGTAGGAGACGCCCCTTATATAGTCATGGAAAAGATCCAACCGTTATCCACATGTTCAGCCTGCGACAAGCGGTACTACCGCTCTAGGGGCGCGGTACTACTGCAAGGCCACGCGGTACTACCGTGGAGGACCACGGTACTTCCGCGGCAGCAGCAGAGGCCAGAACTTGCCTGACTTGGGTGCAGTACTACCGCTTGCGCGGTACTACCGCTCCCCCTTGCGGTACTACCGCAAGGCAGGAAAGTCACTACCTATGAAGAGCGCAGATGAAATAAATTACATCCATGCCTACTTCCGCTGAAAATGAGATAGTGCAAAAATCCGACGCGGTACTACCGTGCACGAGGCGCGGTACTACCGTGGAGGCGCGGATGTAAAAAATTACATCCGCTCCTACTACTGTGACGTCGCGGTACAAGGTAGGAGAGCCACGGTACTACGACTCTGGGGGAGCGGTACTACTGTGGGCTCCCGCGGTACTACCGCGCTGGGCATGCGGTACTACCGTGGGGGCGCGGATGTAAAAAATTACATCCGCCCCCACTACCGTACCGGAGCGGCACTAGGCCTGGGAGCCACGGTACTAAGGCTCCAGAGGAGCAGTACTACCGTGACCCCGGTGGTACTACCGCAGGTGCTTGCGGTACTACCGCTCCTTAGAGCAGTACTACCGCAAGTACAGCAGTAGCCGTCAGATTTAGGCATAACTAGGATAACGAAGAGATGCTCCAAAGGCAAGGAAAGGTAGGACAAGTGTATGTGTTGATTCCACCCAAACCTTTCCGACGCGGACCCCCTCTTAATAGTATGGCTCTCCTATGACTCAAATCCACCAAAGAGAAACGTAGAACAACGCCATCTTCAATAGTCTCCGAGGGGCACCGAACCGTCTCGTGCCTAGTGATGAAGTATCTGAGAAACTCAAGGTACACGATTAGTCCGCAAAAGCATTGTCATCAATCACCAAAACACTTAAGGGATAAAATTGCCCTTACACTGGGAAATTTCCATGGAGATCGGCCCTGATTAGATTAGGGACTAAGCCCTGTCTAGTACTAACCTACCCCACATTGAGCCTATTACATGGGGCCCGCACTAGGTAAATTGTTGAACTAAAATAATTTTAACACATGTCCCACTGACATATGGGCCCCACTGCTAAATAAAACCAATTAGTTAAAATAGTTTAACACCAGTCCATGACATGCGGGCCCTTTGACCATGTTGACTAGTCAACGTTGACTGAGTCAATTGCTGAGTGTACACTATTGACTTTTACCCTGGCCCATTGTAAACCACACATTACACCCCCTGGGTACACTTCTATGTGTACTCATAGCATTTAGTATTTAATTCTATTTCGAATTAAATTAAATTATAATTTCAAAAAATTGCTAAAACTTTGATAATTCTTAGAAAAATAATGGTGGCTCCGATGAAAAAGTTTTATACATGAAAGTTGCTCAGAACGACGAGACAAATCCGAATACGCGGTCTGTTCGGCCGCCACACATCCCTAGCATAGCAAACATGCAACATTTCCCCTCCAGTTCATCTGTCTGACAAACGTCCAGAATCGGGAAAACTTTCCCGGATGTTTTCCCCTTTGCCAGTATCGCCTAGCGCTGCGTTAGAACACTTCTAGCCCCGCTTCTTGTCTTGGTATGCATATGTTTGCGTGTATTTACTGTTTCTTCCTCCTCTTCTCTTCGGTAGACCCCGAGACCGCTGTTGATGTCCCTGTGATCGACTACGTCATCGACGGCACTTCTACCCCTTTTCAGCGGAGCTTCCAGGCAAGCCCTTCATTTGATCATCCCGATATCGCCCATTCTATACTCTCATGCTTGCATTAGATTTTGCTATTGTTATTGTTTGCTCCTATACTGATGCATAGCCTGCTTTTGTACCTGCTTTTGTTACCTACCTGCTTATCCTAAACTGCTTAGTATAGGTTGGTTAGTGATCCATCAGTGACCCCCCACCTTGTCCTTGTTGCCCCTGCTTCATCATCGACGACTCGATCAGCGTGATCGACGACCAGAGCCCGACACCTCACATCACATCACGCCCCTTTTGTTGCTCGACTCTGCAGA
The DNA here is from genome assembly GCF_018294505.1 of Triticum aestivum. Classification (NCBI taxonomy): domain Eukaryota; kingdom Viridiplantae; phylum Streptophyta; class Magnoliopsida; order Poales; family Poaceae; genus Triticum; species Triticum aestivum. The sequence continues at coordinate 443,618,643 of NC_057810.1, read as the reverse complement.
GCTACTATCGAGTGCCGAGGGTGATCCCTCATAACGCACTCCTGATGATAATTCTGTAGTGTAGCTATTCGGTCATGGTCATCGAGGGTGATTTCCTCTTTCACCATTCCCGATACGGCTCTGTCGTTCAACACCTCAAGTGTGAACCTCGAGGGTGGTCCCTCTTACATTCACCTTGATGATTACATTGAGTGGAATCCTCCGTGCGTGATTCCTCGGGGTTTCCCCTTGATGTTCGGACACACAGTTACCTTGACTTTACTTGAGACCATTGTTGAAGTCGGGTCGGCCCTGAGGGGTACCCGCGACTTGATGTGAAAGTTGGGCGGGCCCATTGAGCACCGGCTAGTTTTCCACATTGCACGGATGGGCAGTCTGGGCCCTTGCCGTAAGTCTATGAGACGGGGAGACGAGGTCACCTTATCGTGAGTCTCTGCTCGTTTCCGCGAGCCCCTAATGCACTAACAGGTTTGGGTATTTGTTCTGAGTTGGCCTCTGGCCTTTACGCACTAACCACCACGCGAGAATAGATATGGGCCTCGACGTTGCAGTATCAGCTGAAGCTTTGTCAGACGTCCAGTTCAGCAGTGCGGCACGGTCGGATCGTGCTGGCTATCCAAGGCGGTGCTGGTATCCACCCTGCTTGCAACGACCCGGAGTGCTGCAGGCGATGGGCCCAAGACCCCGGAGTGCTTAGGATGTAGACCGGCGGGGACCTCTCTGTTGAGCCTAGGTAGGGCTGCGACGTGTTGATCTTCCGAGGGCGGGCATTGACCCCAAAAAGGTGTGTCCAGCCAGAGTGATCGAGTGTGTTGGGTAACGTGGTGCACCCCTGCAGGGAAGATATATATTCGTATACCGTGTCCACGATAATGGACGTTCAGACTTGTATCTGGATCTTATATAACTAGAAATGGATACTTGAGATATGTGATGGATATATGGCTCCGAGATTGCTTTCTCGCAGGGAGTCGAGGAAGGATCTCTGGGCGTTGATGCTACAACATGCTTGTTAAATATTAAAATGCTACTCTTTACTCTCCTACGTGCTGCAAGATGCTCGGAGCTGCTTGAAGATGCTAGTCTTCGATAGGCTAGGCCTTCCTCCTCTATTCTGGCATTCTGCAGTTCAGTCCACAGATACAAACCTTCCATTTGATACCAATGCATACTTAGTATAGATCTGATGCTTGCGAGTACTTTGGATGAGTACTCACAGTTGCTTTGCTACCCCCCCCCCTATCCCCCTTCTTTCTTCTTTCCGGTTGATGCAACCAGATGGTGGATCCCTGGAGCCAGATGCCACCGCCGACGGATGCTACTACGTGAAGATCGCCGACGACCAGGAGTAGTTAGGAGGTCCCAGGCAGGAGGCCTTGCCTCTTCGATTGTTAATGTTTGTGCTAGCCTTCTTAAGGCAAATTTTGTCTAACTTATGTTTGTACTCAGATATTGTTGCTTCGGCTGACTCTTGTGTATCGAGCTTGTATTCAAGCCCTCGAGGCCCCTGGCTTGTAATATAAAGCTTGCATTATTTTATTTGTGTCTAGAGTTGTGTTGTGATATCTTCCCGTGAGTCCCTGATCTTGATCGTACACATTTGCGTGTATGATTAGTGTACGATTAAATCGAGGGCGTCACAGGGAGATACGACACTTGCGCAGGCTTCTATCACAAGTATGCTATGTATGTATGGCTCCCGGTGATTCTCTCGGCGATGATCCAAGATGATCGAATATGAAAAGTTGATATGCAATGTTGCAATGCTATGGCTATTACTTACAAGCTCTTTGTTTTCTCTTTGCTTAGAAGCTTTTTGTTCTTTTGATAGTTTCCTTTGGCCACTTATGTGAACTTTGCGAAGCAAGGTAGCGATGATGTATGCGGGAACAAGTGATAACACAAGAGATGGTACGGTTATATATACGCTCATACCAAGATGATATACACGATGGAAGGTGTCGATTGATGATCACTATGTGCACAAGTAAAGTTGCCCGGCAATACTCAAATGTCTAGTCTCGATAGGAAAGTGACGCAAAATGGGCTTGGGGTTAACAATGCAATGGCAAGGGAGAGTATACGAAGGTGTCGTCGAGGTTACCGCCCTTGCTTACGGTTGATGGTGTCACGATGGTGAAGTGGTTTTTGTCGATGACGAATCTATGGCGAAGATGAACGGCGGTGATGTTGGTGACCGTCCCTAAGTAGCCGAAACACGTTAGGAAACAAAAACCGCAACTCAAATTCTCAAAACGATTTTTTTCAAATTGTCAGAGGTGGAAGCGGATAAGCGATGGTGGTTTTGGAAAGCGGTGGTGGTATGTGGAAGTAATGGTGGACACTTCGGTCAAAATTGGCGAAATTGGGGGAAAATGGTGGTGGTGGAGACGTATGTTGCTGCTAGGCGCTAGATGTCCTGGCGTCGGGACGGATGTTCGAGGGGTGGATGTCCGGGGGCCATGGGCTGGTTGTCGGGGGCACCAAATCCGTGGACGAACTCGATGAACTAAGTGGGGAAAAGAAAATTCTGGGCAAAATTCGTGGGATTTCGTGGATGAAAATTGGGGAAAATTGTAGGGAAGCTAGATCCACTAGTAACACAACAAATACATGGATCAAATCCAACAAAAAATCATCACACCAACAAATCACAAAAAAATGGTAGGGCTTTTTTTGAGGGGATTTTTGAAATTGGGACAAAACAAAGCAAAATTAGGCTAGAAAGTGGGGGTAGGGACTCCAAATTCATGAGCAACCATGGCTCATGATACCAAGATGATGTAGGGTGGAACCCTAATGGACAATCTTTCACGATTTTGAGGGAATTCCTGAAGAACACGATGAATACAAAAGAGGAAAACACTCAAATCAACAAGATCCAATCACACATGTGCTAAATCCACATACACAAAGGGGAACACAAGATCCAAAGTCAACAAGGAAGGATACACGATAGCTAGTTCGTCCCGATCCATGAGGAAAGAAGTATTGAATCCACTAGGGGGATCTTCTCCGTGGGGATGTCTTGAATCCACTTGGGGGATCTTATCCTTGAGTAGGCCTCGATCTCCAAAGGAGTAGGGAATAAGTGGATGAGCAAAGATCTATCTCAAATGAGCTCTCACATTGTTGAACCTAGATGGAGAGGGAAGAGGTCTATTTATAGCCTTAGTGCTAGTTGGGACGAATGGGGGGATACATGGGTCGGTGCCCCGTTTACTGTGTGCATACAGGGGGCGGATGTCCGGGCCTTCACGTCGGGCCGGATGTCCGGTCTGGCTTCGGTGTCGTTCGGTTGTTCTTTGGGTAGAGGTGGCCGGATTTCCGTGCTGGCGTCAGATGTCCGGGACAATCGGGCCAAATGTCCAGGGCCAGGTCGGATGTCCGGGCCCTGTAGCTTTTGCGCTGCTGGGCTACTGTTGTTGCTGTCTTTGGGTGACAGAGGATGTCCGAGGCCACGACGAGATGTCTGGGTCCTATAGAACTTCGGTGATTCCTTTCGTCGGTCCTCTACGTCTGTGTACTTGGGGACTTGTCCGCCTTCACGAGCATCTCTGAGAGGGTTTTCTCCATACGTAATCACACATAGCATTCCGTCTTTAGGTAGTAGCCATGTCTCACGTGGGTCATATAGGATATCACAAAGGAGAGATGTCACCTCGGTCCGGATAGCTGCACGTGCTCATGTCATTGGTCACTAGGCACTTGGGGATAGGTAGGTCCATGGGGATGACCGTAGGATGCTCCGCATCAATGAGGGTATATATAGTACACACCTTTATTCACTACTCGGTGGGACCGGGTGAAACCACTCGGCGAGACCAACTAGTACAAATGATTTGAACTTTAGGTTTTTCGATGAGACAGAGTGAAACCATTCAGTGGACTGAGACATGTTGACCTCAGAAAATTCCACACTTCGATGTCACCGACTGAACTGATCGGAAATTTTGATTGAATTTTAGTTGGCAACATGAGGTTAGCCAGTGCACTCGGTGGGACCGAAGGGCCAACTTGGTGAGACCCAGGTTCTAGGGTTTAGGCGACGGCTATGTCATGTGTATCTTGGTGCGTCCGGATGGGTGTGGTCCGATGGGACCGGGTTTGACAGGTTTTTGACATAGTGGAATGGGGGAAAGTTTGAGGCTTTTGGAGCAATACCTCTAAGAACATGAGAAGTACAAAAACATCATCCTCTTTTAATAGTATTGGCTTTCCTATGGACTCGGTGTGATCTTTGATCACTCAAATATAAATGAAGAGTCTAGAGCATTTGACCAACACTTGTCCTTGGAATTTTGTGGGGTCCAGTTCCACATCCCAAAGTTGTATCTAAATTAAAATCTTTCCTGAAATACTGTTTGAGTAGGCATTAGTTTGATGATATATAAATGTTGTGATGAATTACCAAAACCACCCACGGGTCAGATGCACTTTCAGAGCTGAAGGTCTCCGCCTCCCGGGATGAAGATGAAGCTATCGCATATCCCAAACAGGAGGAAAGCGAGGTCGTCGCAACCTCCGCGTTGGAGGAGGGTGGTGGTGAAGACGATGACGACAATGATGACACTAAGGCCTCTAAGGAGGAATTCAAGGGAGACGAGGGCGCAGTGGCACCTCCTCCCCTATGAAGGTTGAAGAGAGGGCACAATGAAGAGGCCTACTATAGCAAGGCCGAAAACAAAGAACAACAGTTGGACATGCCGAAGATCTGCGAGCCCGTCGGGTGCTCGGGAGCGCGTCCACAGCTTTCGCTATCCAAGTTGCAGTGGCGAGGCTGGCAAGGGCACTCGATGTCCTTGGGAAGGGACTGGGAGTCCTTTATCCCATCTTCAATTGTTGTCATGTATTGTTTTTTTGACAAAAGACAGCTTCGTATATTCATTCGGAAATTTGTTCGGTACAAACAATGGCCCTGATAATATCAGGAGACACATTAAACCAGCAAGACCCTACATCATTTTCAGTTGACTTTGCTAGAACATGAGTTGCCTCATTACAAGAACGACTAGCATGAGTAAAATTACATGACATGAACTTTGGAGCCCTTCTCTTAATATCAAAGACTATGGCACCTATGTGAGATCTGTCCTTCTCTCCACTTTTCACCTTACTGACCAAACTAGCACAATCAGAAGCTACAATAATCTGCTGGAAGCCAGTTTCTTCAATGAATGTTAAAGCATGGCGCATAGCAATAGCTTCACCCAGCTCTGGTTATCCGCATGATCAACAAGTCTTCTGCTTGTAGCTAACACCAGACCTAGGTGGTTGCGGAAGACAACACCAATGCCCATGTATTTGGTCTGGGGGGAAATCACAACATCAAAATTGACTAGGACTGACCCAGCCAGCGGTGGAGACCACTTTGGGATTGTTGTCAGGTGCTCATGACTAGTGGAGATAGTTGACCTGAAGTTGTACAATAAGATGGAATCAACATAAGCTTTGATCTTGCCCACCACACATGAAGGATTAGGCATTTTCACCATTTCTTATATTGTTCAGATTCTCCCAAATGTGCCAAATTGCAATAGCAAGGATCATTGAATGGAGATGTGAGGCATTAGAAATCCAGTTCAATAACCACCGTTGCATATGGACAAAGGTTTTCAGATTTAGTGATATATCGAATGATTTCTTTAGCTCCGCTCGGGATTTCTTTCACATAGTGGCAAAGAAGAAGAAAGTGTTCCATTGTTTCAAATTTGTTACACTGTGTGTAGTCATACCTTGTTGGGATTGGTCGCTTGAGGAGTTGGTCACCAATGGAAGGCAATATTGCGCAATTCTCCACAACACAATCTTCATTCTTTCTGGAAACTGAATTCTCCATAGGTTTTCCACAATTTCTCCATAACACACTATTTTGATGATGACCCTCTGCCTGGGGAGCTTTGGGTAATCCAGAATAGATGTGTTGTTGCAAGATTATAGCATGATCTCACCGTGTAAATTCCAGTATTGGTGTATGGCCAGGAGGCCAAGTCGCTGCACCCTTCAGAGCTTAAGGGAATTTTAAGAATTCTATCTGCAGTGTCCTCCACAAAAAGTTCTCTAGTTGTCTCTTCTTTCCATGAAGAACCATCACTAGAAACTGGAGAGCTCACTGTTTGGTTGTCTTGCACAGGGACTAAGGTGTGTACTGTACCTGGTGTGGTATCTCGCACCCAACTATCCCTAATACTGAAAAATTTCTTGCCATCTCCTACTCTCTATAGTAATATTTTTTGCAGAAATTCCCTTCCATGCAGGATGCTTCACCAAGTATAGGATGCTACTCTTAGACATTTTGAGTTCCAAAAGTCTCCATGAGGGGAGTATCTCCCTTCCATTACACGGTGATATAGAGAGCGGGGCTCCTATTGCAGTCGCCAACACTGTTTTGCAAGCATAACTTGGTTAAATAAGTGCATATATTATATCTCCAGTGTAATTTCTTTCTACCATCTTCCATGCCCCACCAAAAAATAGATATTGGCCTTCTTAGTTTGTCACAAGTACTAGCAAAGATCTTAAAACAATTCATCACATACGTCGATATTGCTTGTGTAACTAATTTCAAGAATACTTCCTTACCAGCCCTTGACACAGGCATGTTGCTCGAGACATTTAGCCTCTTCCATAACCTGCCTGTGAGAAAATTGAAGTTATTCAATGGACAACGTCCCACACAGGTTGGCATGCCTAGGTAAGTATCCTGAAGTGTTTCATCTTGCACACCTAGTTTACCCTTCACCCTTTCTTTAATATGAGTTGCGCATCGAGGGGCAAACTAGATGGAAGACTTATGTAAATTGATTTTTTGGCATGTACCCTCATAATAGGTCTAGAGCAGATTAGAGGGCACTTGTACTTTTGTTGCCTCCTTTCACAAATAAAATGATGTCATCTGCAAATAAAAGATGCGAGATAGTGGCCCATTTCTACCATTACAAATTCCCTTGAGATCACCAGATGATTCCTTTGTTGCATTAAACATGATAAGCCTTCAACACACAACAAAAATAAATATGAGCTAATAGGATCGCCTTGGTGAACGCCTCTGGTAGGAAAGAAAGGTTTTGTTAATTCACCATTAACTTTAGCAGCATATTTCACAAAGGTAACGCATCTCATTACTATGTCAACCCAAGAGGAATCAAACCCCAATTTCAAAAGAACACCTTTTTAGTATTCCATTCTACCCTGTCATAGGATTTTGCCATGTCAATCTTAGGGGTAAAAAGGGGAAATTATCTTTTTCTTTCTTAATGGAGTGCAGACACTCCTAAGCAATGAGCACATTAACCTGTAATGAGTCTACCAGGTACAAATGCACTTTCCTGCTCAGATATAATCTCTGAAAGAAGAGGTTTTAGGCAATTTGCAAGTACCTTTGAAGCAATTTGTAGATTATATTGCATAAACTAATTGGTCTGAAATGGATTGTTCACCTTTGGTATCTATAATCTATAATACCTAAATAGTTCATCCCCACTATCCTATTTCTCTTGACATGCAAGCTATCCACATCAGCAGCCTTATCATCATTTATTTTCTGAAATAATTTTCACAAGTAAATAGTACTCCATTTGTCCGAGCTAATTAGGTCAATGGGACAGGAAGTGTCGTCCATCTTTACAGGCTGAACATCATTTTGTTACCTCGGTCTCCCCTCCTAAGTGTCATCCGTCTTTACAGGCTCAGTTTTGTTACCTCGGTCTACCTCCTATACGTGAGCAAAGAAAACTGCATTAATAAGGAGAGGTGCATGCAACCACAATGCATGCACGTCCAAAGCAAATATCGCACTAACCGCTGCAATTAATTAGGAAAGTTAAACAATTCGGGCGTTTTAAAGAGGATGGGGTGGATGAAAAGGTAGGTCCCCATGAGAAAACGCTCAGCCCTTCTGATAGCCATCCTAGATTAAATTGGAGCTTAAGTACAGTAGCTCTGAAGTAAAAGTGTTTGATCTCCGCTACTGTTGTCGTTACCCCTTCTGCCATTTGATCTTAAATAGGAGCTTGCTTTTGCACGCAACGCTCAAGTGACACAGGAGGCAGAGGAAGAGCACAAGGCCGAGCAACAGCACGAACTGCGACATCCTGTGTCCATCGCCCATGGCGCCACCGAGCTCTCCACGTTCCTAATGTTGTAAGCGTCGCCCACAGAACCATGATACCCTGCAACTGCTAACCGCACAGGGGCGCCACGAGAGATGACGATCACATGCTTCCTGCTACGCGTGTGATCATCAGCCTTCTCACCAACGGTGCAGATCATCACCGCGAGACACTGCGATCCCTTGCTGCTTGCTTTCTGTGTCGTCGTCGGCCATCTCACCTTGGGACGTCCGTCTCACCTCGGGAACATATATCTTCCGATGGGAACCAGGGACCCGTTGCTGCTTGCTCCGCGCGTCATCATCGGCCATCTCACCGTACGTGGCGGGGCCGCTGCAAGAAGTTGAACCATTACGGCTTGCTCCATGCATCGCCGTTAGCTATATCTCTCTGTCGCCGTCGATCATCTCCACAGGAGCCGACTATCCCTTGCTTATCCGCACATCGTTGGCAGCCGTCTCACCGCCGCCATGACGTACGTACGAGATGTGAAGCTCCTGGTCAAAATACAGGCGATGGAAGACGTCGGCCACGGCCTGGCCGAGGGGGCTGCCCATGTTGTGAGAGGTACTCTTCTACTTATTTTTTATTTTTTTGAGTGGAGGTACTCTTCTATATTAACCGTGCAAGTAACAACTTTGATACTTTCAGATCTTATAATCAGCAGTTAAAAAAAAGATCTTATAGTCAGTAGTATATGATACGGAAACTACACAATTTCTTTGCAACCTACATTTAACATCCTCCAGATTATGTTATTTTTTTAGACAGGTTATGCAATGCTCCGAAGAGAGCTATTCTTCTACCAATGCTAAAGAATAACTGTTCATGTACAGCGATACAATTGGGTAATATCTGCACACTTTATTTTAATGATGGGTGCACACCTACGATTCATGTATCGCCCCTTTTTTGAAAAAAGAAACACCTACTATTAATGTAAATGTATATGATAAATCATAATGTACATGTTGAATTGATAGTATTCTAATTTGCAACATATAATTCATGCCCGGACCATTTCCACAACCCCAGAACTATCGTCACCTTGTGACTGAGAAACATTCTCATCTTCTAGGTATTTTGAGGGATGCAAAAGGTACCAATGTGTCATCATGTGAGACTACATTTATCTGCATCAACTCTGTTGATGTCATCTAGACATCCACTATGATGCAGAATGTGCAAGTCAGTGCTTTATGGCACTTCAAATTGGATCCTGATCTTTCTAACAAAATTCTGAAAAATATCCCGCATCAACGCGCGGGGCATCATCTAGTTAGTACAATTATGGAGTCACAGAAGCCATCTGGAGTGTTTGACCCATTAAGAAGCCTCTCACAGCTGAACATAAATCTTGCTCCAAGAGGTACCGGTGCCTTTGATAAAAGATAGCCGAAAATCCATATGGCCTCGATGCCTTTGTCGGCCCCATCTAGAATAGAGCATATTTACTTTCTTCGTTGGTGTATTCCCTGGCCAAAACTTCATTCATTTCATCATCGAATTTCCTTGGAATTGCATTCAATACTTCATTTAGTAATGAACATTGTTCAGAAGAAAACAGGTTCACACAAAATTCATGGACTAGGCTTAACATGCCTTTCTGATCTTCACACTTTCAGCCCTTCACAAACCTTTAATCATGTTTGTTCTTCATATTACTGACGCCCTAGCATGGAAAAAAGAAGTGTTGCGGTCTCCAACTTTGGTCCACTCTACTCTAGACGGGCTATTATCTCTTCCCTTTCAAATAGCTTGCACAATTGTTTTCCAACTTCCTTTTCCTTGGTGAGATATACCGCCTCATTTTACAGTTCATTGTCGCTAGCAAAGCCCACTACAAACAAGTTATATTGCTTTATCTCATGAAGACATATTCTCAGGTGAATCAGCTGCACATTATCCAGAAATCTCAGACGGCAAAACTGTCAGGGACATTGTTACCACGTTACAGGAAAAAGAAAACAAGTTGTACTCATCTTGATACCACATCACTTTACCAAATTTAGATAGATACAACCATAACCCTAAAAGGTAAAAGAAATACTCCCCCCATCCCAAAATAAATGTCTCAACTTTGTACTAACTTTATCTGCAGGCACTCTTGCAACACCTTAGGGCTTTTTCGGTCTGACAGAACACAAATGGTCAGAAGCCAGAGAGACCGCAGAAGCTTCTTTGCCTCTGCAATACTAATTCAAGTTCCATCGTTGCTGTGCACAGGGTTAGGAAGGGCATATATACATCAAATAAACTGGGGAGTACAAGTTAATGCTGCCTCTGCAACTAAATATAAGATGTTTTTGCAGTTCAAATTGAACTAAAAAAAGTCTCATATTTAGTTACGGAGGTGATTTTATCCTTCATATGCAGACATTAGTGTATGATGGGTTAGGACAGGCTAATCCAGTTGGAGACAAGCTGGCACAGGTGGTGCAACCAAAAATACAATAAAAGCTAGAAATAAAAGAGCACTTCTCCATCTTACTAGTCGTGATCATATGTTAACACTACTAACAAACCATAATCCACACAGGATAATAATTAATACACTTTAATTCCCAAACGTGAACCTGCAAAATATGCAATAAATTGCATGGGGGCAGGCTCAGGTGATATCTTGAATTATTGAGTAGGAATCAAGATATTTACTGTCAAAATCAAATGCACATACATCATGAATGGAGGCAGTTCTCGATAGTCCAAGATTATCAAATACTGGACCTGACCTTAGCGATGCTTTAAAAGGCTTCCAAGCCAAACTTTGATCAAAACCTTTAAACACTTCATTTAAGAACTCTGGCTACCGCACAATTGATCCTTGACCTAACGACAACAAAAATAGAGAAATGCCTATTGAAACTGGATAGCATTTCTTATTCGAAATGTTCGCGTGAAAGGAGGCAGTTTCGATACTACATAGAAGATTATCAAATACTGGACCAGATGATGTGACTCGACTAGACGACGAGTCGCTAGTTGGTCCGATCCTTCACGGTACTTGCAAAATATCAATGAACAGCAGCAGCAACCGTCGCAGAATAAAACAAACAGACTAAGAAGAAGAAAAGCCTTTGGATCAAAACCATATAGCAAGAAGCCAAAGGAGTAGACTTGTACCGGATATTGATACGAGATCAACACAGGAACAACAACAACGAGACCCTAGGAATCGCAAAACGCATCTTTGCCACCCCTCGCCGTGAGGCATTTTCTGGTATTTTTCTATTCAACTCAAAACTAATCTCCCTTACAAGACTCGCGACTCCTCCTTTATATAAGCTCACATGCCGTAAGGGCCTAAAATATGTAACCGACTTGATGACCTGAACTAACATGCGATATCCTCTCCTTTTACATCTCGGAGAGAAAAACTAAACTAGCTAACCAGAACTTATTGCTAATTTGTTTGCCTGCATGCTTGGCACTACTCCAGCAGACATGAAAAGTAGTACTGATATTAATTCATGTTGGAGGGGTCCTGAAGTTTGGCTTCACTTTATCCTTCTCTGGCTCGTTGGGTGAAACCTCAAAGCAAAAAGACCCAAGCTGTAACATGGTCGGAAGATTATAACGTGAAGACTCTTGGATACTTGCATCAAAACAAATGGCCGTGCTTGTCTTTTGTTCAACAGTTTCAACAGTTGGAAAGCACCCAAGTAAACCTTTGGCATTGGGGGGCACATCACCAGACCTTGCCATGATTTACAAGGCTTCCAAGCCAAACTTATTTGATCAAAATTTCAGCACTTTCATTCAAAAACTCAGGCTACAGCAGAATTGACCCTTGACTTAGAAACGACAGCAAAATAGAGAAATGGTTTACAATGTTAGATAGCATTTCTGTCCAAAATGTATGTACTAATTTGTTTTGAAAAGGTACAATAAGGTTCATCGTAGAATGCTCTGCTGCAGGCATTTCGTCTGCAACAGCTGACCAAGAGGATGCGCTGGAAACCGGCATGCCTTTGAGAATGATCTTTCATTCACGGAATACAGACATGCCTTTGACAATGATCTTGCATTCACGGAATAAGAAACGATATTTCAATGAACTGCATGCCTTTGAGAATGATCTTGCATTCACTGAATACAGACATGCCTTTGACAATGATCTTGCATTCACGGAATAAGAAACGACATTTCAATGAACTGTCCAGTAAAATATTTACCACGCTGTAACTGATAACTAAAGATGAAGTGCCACTAAAGAAGTTTGAAACCATCAACCTTTTAGATAGCCCACTATGGACACGACTTAACAGTCTTCTATCTAAACTAACACAATACAATCAACTTATACAAATACTCTGTTCCAAAATAACTGACATGGTTCAAATTTGAACTAAATCCATGACACTTATTTTGGAACAGAGGGAGTAGAAAACAATGATAGAAAACAATAGTGGTGCATGATTTTGTGTAGGAATTCATGAAGGATATGCAAGTGAGAACCCATAAACAGTTCGGTCCAGCACTCACAATAGAGCTTCTTTGTTTCTGTCTTGATGCAAACAAAAGCATCGCATCAACATCTCACTTGCCTGAATCTCACTCATTCTCTTTTCCATTGTCGGTACCTGCACAAGTCAGCAGGACGCCCAAGTCGCTGGCAGCAAAGACAGAAATAGCTAACGAGTAGCACTTAATGAGGCGCAGCAGTGGCAAGAGCCACTACATAAGTTACCATCTTTGTAGAAATTTCGACAGATCTGAACTCTATAAATACCCCTCGATGAAAGAACAAAATAAATGGATCTGTGTTCTGATTTCGCTTAATACTGATAAGCATTTCATTCAGAAGTGGGGCAAGGAATTTCAATGCAAAAGGGTCATATCTATAAAAACAAGGCTCTCTTCTCCACCAGTGGTACCATTTACTTGAGAGAGAGCTGTCTCGATGCAAACATAAACATCATATCAACATCCCACTTGGCTGAATCTCACTCCTATTCCTTTCTCCGTCTGTACCGGCACAAGCCAGCATGCCGCCCAAGTCGCAAGCAGCAAAGACAGAAATAGCTAACAAGCAGCCCGATTAGGCGCAACAGTGGCACGAGCCAGCAGTTCATTTGCACTTCAAACTTGTTTCACTCCGCCCTTATCTAGGTTAGTTCTGACCACTACATAAGTTACCGATTTGTAGGAATTTGAAGAGATGTCTAAACTGTGTAAAAATAATCCAAATGCCACAACAACAGAATACCCCTCGCCAAAAGAACAAAATGTATGGGTCTGTGTTCTGGGTTTTTTAGTACTGATAAGCATTGCATTCAGAAGTGGGGCAAGGAATTCAATACAAAAGGGCCATATCTATAAAAAAAAACAGTGCTCTCTTCTCCACCGGTGGTACTATCTACTTGAGAGAGAGCAATTAATAGGTCGCTGCAAATAACTAACTACTGGAATTATCCAACAAATGTTCAACCAAGAATCATCATGTCCACTGGTGGGTGGTGGCACATGGTTGACAGGGATTAAATAAAAATGAACTGATAACTACTCCCTCCGTTCCAAAATAGATGACCCAACTTTGTACTAAAGTTAGTACAAAGCTGAGTCATCTATTTTGGAACGGAGGGAGTACAAGGCATCCGTAGGTAAATTATCAGAACATTAAGGAAACTAAACATGATTTATTTAAATGAAAACTAGTCTTGTTTTTACCAGCACCCGTGAGTTTTCCTGTAGTAAGCAAAGCATACGGAATCCACATTTTTTTATCAAATTATAAAGTGCAGCATTTCATGACAATGGCGTGCATCTTCGGAAATATAGAGCCAGAAAACAGGCAACTCTTCAAGGGATCATGTAGCAATATTAAGGTAAATGATGAGATCGCCTGAACTCTGAACAGATTTAAAAATAATCTATTTGTCAACCAAGGAAATGGTAATCAGTTACCAAAGAAAACTACTAGCAAGAAAACATACCAAGATAGGATAGTATACTGACCAACTAAGATTCACAAGAGTAACAGAACTTGGATACCTTCCACAAAGAAAGTCAATTAAGCAAGGTAAGCTGACAGCACTCGAGCTTCCTGTCTTGATAGCCACAGCTTAAGCTGCAGACGGGTCACAGAACACTTAAGTGAGTTCAATCAACTCTCCAAGCAGCTTACACAATACAAGTAATTCATAGCTCAAAGTTAAAATTGAGTAAGAGAACTGGATTAACTGATTTCAAAGGAAGATATGCTATGTCCAAACAAACATTCAATCATGGACACCAATCAGACTAGCTTTTCTATCATCAGATGTCCTGCACATAGCAAATGACTTGAAACTGAAACAATGAAAACTGACTACCTCACTAAACGGACGATACTTAAGTGCATGCAAGTATATTATCATATAAGGAACTCCCGTATATGCTACTCTTAAAACCAATCCCTTGTATGTCATTGTTTTTAGCCTTATTGCTTGCATACCATCAAGGAATTTGTGAGGGATAACCCTTTTATATACAAGGGTAGTCCTAACAGATTGCTGGGTATTTAACAGAGAGGGTTAGAAACTATGGCTTATAAATAATAATACTTAAAAGAATGGCATATGAGTAAGAGTGCATAAACTTTTCATGAAGGGCAAACCGGTACCTAAGAACCAAAAACATTTTACAACTTTCACTAACTAGTGCTCCATCCAGTTCACAAAAGGATAGCATTTTAGTCAAACTTCAAAAAAATTGGCCACTGATGTTTTTTCACAAATTTAGGTCGGTTGTTGAAAATCATTTACATTTTGTAGAACGTGTCGATTTCCAAAACGTAATCAACACAAAATGAAAGCCTACGTGAAAAACATAGTATCATTCATTCAACAATGCAAGAAAGGCTTTTTATCCATCAGGCAAGATAGGCCAAACAAGAACAAAATCCTGAAAATAATAAAAGCAGAACAAAATAGCATCTAGATTTGGGAGAACGAAGGTCATGGGAAGTCAATTTCCAAACTTTGCTCTCAAATTCCTGTTTTCAGGAAAGCAAACAATAACAGAAATGAAGGGGTCGCAATATAAAATTAGTCGTGTTTCTAAGACGACATTAGTTGTTCTCTTACGATGGAAGTTGCACTGACTGCACAAAAGAAGTTCATAAGTATTAATTTCTCCTTTTTGGTTTGCATTCATTATGCAAGTTAGAATTTCATATAGTACATTAAGAGACAACATGAACATATCAAGCAGAATAAGCCATAAATTACGTATGTACAATCTTAGATATTTCCAAACAACGCCAAAGCTCACCTGAGCTTACAAGACCATTCACACAGAACATCCACAAACACAGAGATAAAAAATGGTAAATACGTCGAATTTATATAGCACGATAACACATCAGTGGGAAATTAATTCCTCAGCATATTACCTTACAATTTGCATTACTATGCACCAGTTTCCTCGCGAAAAAGCAAAAGGTACTCCCCTTCTTCGCTTCATTCATCTCTTGCAGAGAATATGCAAAGATCAAAATAAAATGTGCTTAACAAGGAAAAATGAAGTGAGAAGATATCATTGATTGTTGTTTACAAGGAATACACTTTACAGTACTTTACATACAGAAGATCGGTATGTGAAACTGGTGTACCCAATAGCTGTGAATAGGCCAGACCATACGATGCAGCTGTATGAGATATTTGCACACCTTACAATGCACAGTGGATTAGATTGTGACCAAAAGTAAAGTAAGAGTTCATTGTGACCAGAAGTTGGGGAAGAGCTAACCCTGTAAATTAAATAGTGCCTAGCACGGAATACAAGGAGAAATCTTATCCCCTTCTGATTATGCATCCATGCCTGCTAAAGAAGGCCACCAACTGTCGCCAGACACCAAGAAGACGGTGTACTTCATATATCCAGTGGACATCTGACCTTGGAACACGTGCACTTCCATAGGTTCATGTTGAAGATTGGCATCTGCAGCAAACCAAAAGATCAGGGCTCAGCTAAAAATTCCACGGTCGTGTATGCTCCCTAGTTCTTTCATTCGTTGCTCCTCCAGAGGATCAGGGCTCTTCATACGTTTCATCATGCGCCTACATGTTTGAAGAATGAAACATTAATTAAACCATTCTATGCAGAAAAAAAATCATACTATGCTGATAGGTTAAAGCTTATACGAAAAAATGCCAGTACCTGTCTTGTTCATTAAGGGAATGAAATGTTGGCATAGAATCCCTTGACTGAGGCAATGGTACTTCACAGAACCATTCATGGTTCAACGCATCCTCTGCTGATATGCGCTGTAAGAAGAAGACAAATATGTTCAGACAGGTAAAAGGTGAGGGGAGAATCAGCTAGTTCTCTATAGGGCATATATTACCGTTTCAGGGTCATACGTCAGCATTCTGTTTAGCAGGTCAAATCCAGCCTCTGACAGGGTCAGCCCACCAGTGAAAGATACAGCTGGAAACTTTTCCCTTAATCTATTGTACCTGAGGAGAGAATTGAAGGTTAGATTTTGATACAAACCTAGCATGCTCAAAACACAAAAGAAGCAGCAACAATAAGTGGTTAACCACTTACGGTTGTTTGGCAAATTTGGCCTTGGCGCCCGGTAATTTAGAACAACCAGGCCATATGTCCTCGTTAGGTGTACCAAGCATTCTAAATATCTGCAGTCGAAGTTACTCACATGAAATTTTATTGATCTAGTTACAATGAACAAATAGAAATTATTGATCTAGTTACTATGAACAAATAGAAGTTATAGATCAAATCAGATACCTTACTAAGTTGGTCGATGTCACGTTTCCCATCAAACAGTGGCTTTTTTGAAAGGAGTTCTGCCATAATACAACCCAACGACCACATATCAATAGCAGTGGAATATTTCTTTGCGCCTAACAGTAGTTCTGGAGCCCTGCAACGATAAAGCATCAAACAGTGAGACTGTGATTGGTAAGTGGTTAAATAATAATTTAACAGCACAACATTTGAAAACATTGATGCTGGCTAATGACTTACCTGTACCACAAAGTCACAACCAATTGAGTGTAAGGCTTTAGTGGGCTGCCATATTGACGAGAGAGCCCAAAATCACATATTTTCAACTCACCGCGGTTATTCAAGAGAATATTAGACGTCTTGAGATCCCTATCAAACAACACAGATCATTAAACAGAAAAATAAAACCTATTAAGAAACATGCATAAAGGTTGAAGAAAAATCAATAGTTGGTCATTACCTGTGAATCACCCAATTGTCATGAAGATACTTCACACCTTCTAGCAGCTGAAGCATCAAACATTTGACCTCACTTTGACTATATGGTTGTTTCATAGTCTCCATGACAGCCTTGAGATCGTGCTCCATGTACTCCATCACCATATAGGTGCTGTCACCACTCCCAACGACTATTTCCTTGACATCCACAATCGATGGGTGATGGAACGATAGCAGGATATTTATTTCCCTGAGAGAAGTCAGTGGGAAACCTTCCCGTTCATTCTCCATCTTTACCTTCTTCAATGCAACAATCTCACCAGTTTTCTTATCCTTTGCCCTAGATACAATACCGTATGTACCCTCATTAATTGTGTTGAGCCTCTCAAACTCGTCAACACCCCTACAACCCTGAAGCATGTTAATGCACCTATGCGGCGACCCTGCGGGCTCTGGGGTTCTAGAGCTACACCGATGACTCTCAGAATCAGTGTGCATCCCACAAAGAGCAGAAGAATCATCCCCAGCATCCTTCTCGATATCCATGTAGTCACCCTTATCTACTTCAAGATCCCTGTTTGCACTAAACTGTACTACGCCAGAGTCAGAAGACACTGAGGAGTTTGAGTCTTTATCCACCATCAACTTTCCAAGCTCTGGGCTTGTAACCTTTTTCACGGACCCTTGTTCTGGTGACACACTTTTCTTCTTCTTTGACACAATTTCTTCCTCGTCATCAGCATCTGCCCATCGTGAAGTCCTAATGTTTATCATTGTTGGATAAGCATCCTCCTCATCCTTCTCCATAATAACCCTATCATTGTCGTGCTCCTGTAATCTTTCAACATTTTGTACATCAACCGACGCATCAAAATCAATGCTGCTCGGGTTGGCAACCACAGTGCCTACCTCTTTCATGCTCGGGTTGCCGACATCTTGGACGCGAGGCTTTGAAGCATTCCTATCCAAAATAACCAGCGAGTATTTTCTCTTCTTACTTGGGGACGGCACCCCGCCCTCCCTGCTGACCCCAACAACACCATTCACACCAGGTTCCCTTGCCTTGAGCGGCCGCCCACGAGACCCTTCCGAGCCACTTCCGCTCGAAACCTCGCCAGGTTCCCTCTCCTCCCTCCTCCCAGACGGCCGGCTCTTCGGTGGCAGATGTGGCGACCGGTGGCGGGTGTGCCCATTTGACGGCTCCCGGTCCCTGCTCCGGCCGCCATCGCGACGACGATCTGAGTCGCGATGGCGGCTAGGGTTGCGGTGATGGTAATCCTTTCCCCTTCTAGAAGCCTCCAGATCGAACTCCCGCTCCTTCGACGCCTCGTAACCACTGTACCCTCCGTGGCGCCCCGCGGCCATGATGCGCAGGCACAACAAATCCCAGCAATCGAAAGGAATCGCGGGAAATTTAGCTCACCAAACCCTAGATCCACGGGCCAAAACCAAACCCTAGAAAAATAAAAAGGGTGTTCTGGATCGGACCGGGGATCGGACCTCTTCCGAAATTGGGGATAATATGCTGGAGCTTTGGGCTAGCTCGTGCGTGCGCGGCGTCGAAGCTTATCGGAAGTCGGCAACCAAGGACGCGGAGAGGGATCATGCGGGTTTGTGGTGCTGGGTGGCGGCGGTGGGTGGGGTTGGAGGGCGACGCGAAGAAAAGAAGAGGAAGCTGCGTCCGGCGTCGCCTATCGTGCTGTCCTGTTTGAGCGGTATCTTCAGAGTTCGCGTCGGACGCGGATGCGGCGTGTTTGAGCCGATGGCAGGTTGGGTCCGGATTGTCAGAGGACGGTGAATCAGTGGTAGGCCCTGATCGCAGAAGGGGCTATTACTCATGAACCGTAGGCTAAAAAGTTGAGAGAGCAAGCAGTAAGAGCCAACTTCAACGCGTGCACCCATTTCATCTGTGCGTGTCCAATGCGTCGTCCCTTTTGTTCGCGCGTGTCCGTTCGGATCAAAACTGACACAGAAGTCGGTCTAAAGCACCAATCCAAACGGATGCATGTCCGCTTTTTATCCGCCTGACGACTCATTCCTAGCGCAAATTTGTGCCTCATTTGCATCGGCGCGAACATGAAACAAACATGCGCAACGCCCGCCTACTCCTCCCCCTGGTCCGCAATCGGCGGCACAGCCACCACCATTTCCCCTCACTTTTCCAAAAAATAAACTCAAAATCGTTCTAGACTCGTGATGCGGAGCATCCCACGTTCATCCCCATGTACACTCCGACTACTCTCCAAACCCCAAGAGGACTTATGACGAGATCTCAACTATACGCCATTGGACACAAGGTGAACTCGCTCCTCTCCGAACCATCACTTTCTACATGTGAGATATGGCTACTACCTCCAATGTGTGTTCTATGCATGATCAGGTACTTGGAGGAAAGCCACGAAGCCACCACATCCAACGGAAGAGCTAGCGAGGACGCCAAGTACAAGAACCCAGAGAAGAAGTTGCGCGAAGCTACAGCCACCGGACGACCGGTCCAGCCCGGACGTCCGGACCCTGAGGACCCGAGCCGAATCCACGGACGACCGAAGCCGCCGGACGTCCGACCTCTCTCCAGCGCCCGGACGACCGACGCCGACCGGACGTCCGACACCACCTGTCCAGAGCCAAAACGCTGGATGTCCGACATGCACCGGACGACCGGACCCTCGCGAGCCTCCGGACGTCCGGAACCTATCGGACGTCCGATGCCTGTGTGCTGCCATGTGTTGGGCCGCAGCCCATGTACCCCCTTCACTTACCCCTTCGTGGCCCTAGACTATATATACTCCTCCACCTCCTCCTAATTGGATTTAGCGTTGATTTAGCTCAATTTGAGATAGAGCTTCGCTCTGTTGGAAATATGCCCTAGAGGCAATAATAAAAGCATTATTATTATATTTCCTTGTTCATGATAATTGTCTTTATTCGTGCTATAATTGTGTTATCCGGAAATCGTAATACATGTGTGAATAATAGACACCAACATGTCCCTAGTGAGCCTCTAGTTGACTAGCTCGTTGATCAACAGATAGTCATGGTTTCCTGACTATGGACACTGGATGTCATTGATAACGAGATCACATCATTAGGAGAATGATGTGATGGACAAGACCCAATCCTAAACATAGCATAAGATCGTATAGTTCGTTTGCTAGAGTTTTCCAATGTCAAGTATCTTTTCCTTAGACTATGAGATCGTGTAACTCCCGGATACCGTAGGAGTGCTTTGGGTATGCCAAACGTCACAACGTAACTGGGTGACTATAAAGGTAGACTACGGGTATCTCCGAAAGTGTCTGTTGGGTGACATGGATCAAGACTGGGATTTGTCACTCCGTATGACGGAGAGGTATCACTGGGCCCACTCGGTAATGCATCATCATAATGAGCTCAGAGTGACCAAGTGTCTGGTCACGGGATCATGCATTACGGTACGAGTAAAGTGACTTGCCGGTAACGAGATTGAACGAGGTATTGGGATACCGACGATCGAATCTCGGGCAAGTAACATATCGATAGACAAAGGGAATAGCGTACGGGGTTGATTGAATCCTCGACATCGTGGTTCATCCGATGAGATCATCATGGAGCATGTGGGAGCCAACATGGGTATCCAGATCCCGCTGTTGGTTATTGACCGAAGAGCCGTCTCAGTCATGTCTGCTTGTCTCCCGAACCCGTAGGGTCTACACACTTAAGGTTCAGTTACGCTAGGGTTGTAGGGATATGTATATGCAGTAACCCGAATGTTGTTCGGAGTCCCGGATGAGATCCCGGACGTCACGAGGAGTTCCGGAATGGTCCGGAGGTAAAGATTTATATATGGGAAGTCCTGTTTCGGGCATCGGGACAAGTTTCGGGGTTATCGGTATTGTACCGGGACCACCGGAAGGGTCCCGGGGGTCCACTGGGTGGGTCCACCTGTCCCGGGGGGCCACATGGGCTGTAGGGGGTGCGCCTTGGCCTAATGGGCCAAGGGCACCAGCCCCACATAGGCCCATGTGCCTAGGGTTTGAAGGGGGAAGAGTCCTAGGAGGGGAAGGCACCTCCTAGGTGCCTTGGGGGGGAGGGAAACCCCCCTTGGCCGCTGCAACCCCTAGGAGATTGGATCTCCTAGGGCCGGCCACCCCCCCTTGGCCATCCTATATATAGTGGGGGAGAGGAGGGACTTCATACTTGAACGCCTTGGCCTTTGGTTGCCTCATTCTCCCTCCCCAACACCTCCTCCTCCTCCATAGTGCTTAGCGAAGCTCTGCCGGAGTACTGCAGCTCCATCAACACCATGCCGTCGTGCTGCTGCTGGTGCCATCTCCCTCAACCTCTCCTCCCTCCCTTGCTGGATCAAGAAGGAGGAGACGTGGCTGTTCCGTACGTGTGTTGAACGCGGAGGTGCCGTCCGTTCGGCGCTGGTCATCGGTGATTTGAATCACGTCGAGTACGACTACATCATCATCGTTCTTTTGAACGCTTCCGTGCGCGATCTACAAAGGTATGTAGATGCATCTAATCACTCGTTGCTAGATGAACTCCTAGATGATCTTGGTGAAATGAGTAGGAAAAATTTTGTTTTCTGCAACGTTACCGAACAGTGGCATCATGAGCCAGGTCTATGCATAGTTCTTCTTGCGCGAGTAGAACACAATTAGTTGTGGGCGTGGATTTGTCAACCTTCTTGCCGTTACTAGTCCTTTCTTGCTTCAGCGGTATTGTGGGATGAAGCGGCCCGGACCAACCTTACACGTACGCTTACGTGAGACCGGTTCCACCGACTAACATGCACTAGTTGCATAAGGTGGCTGGCGGGTGTCTGTCTCTCCCACTTTAGTTGGAGCGGAATCGATGAACAGGGTCCTTATGAAGGGTAAATAGAAGTTGACAAATCACGTTGTGGCTTTAACGTAGGTAAGAAGACGTTCTTGCTAGAACCCTAATTCAGCCACGTAAAACTTGCAACAACAATTAGAGGACGTCTAACTTGTTTTTGCAGCAAGTGGTTTGTGATATGATATGGCCAAAGTTGTGATGAATGATGAATGATCTATATGTGATGTATGAGATGTTCATGCTATTGTAATAGGATTCACGACTTGCATGTCGATGAGTATGACAACCGGCAGGAGCCATAGGAGTTGTCTTTATTTTTTAATGACCTGCGTGTCATCGAGAAACGCCATGTAAATTACTTTACTTTATTGCTAAACGCGTTAGCCATAGTAGTAGAAGTAATAGTTGGCGAGCAACTTCATGGAGACACGATGATGGAGATCATGGTGTCAAGCCGGTGACAAGATGATCATGGAGCCCCAAGATGGAGATCAAAGGAGCTATGTGATATTGGCCATATCATGTCACGTTTATTATTTGATTGCATGTGATGTTTATCATGTTTTGCATCTTGTTTACTTAGAACGACGGTAGTAAATAAGGTGATCCCTCATACTAATTTCAAGAAGTGTTCCCCCTAACTGTGCACCGTTGCGACAGTTCACTGTTTCAAAACACCACGTGATGATCGGGTGTTTTATTCAGACGTTCACATACAACGGGTGTAAGACAGATTTACACATGCAAACACTTAGGTTGACTTGACGAGCCTAGCATGTACAGACATGGCCTCGGAACACAGAAGACCGAAAGGTCGAGCATGAATCGTATAGAAGATACGATCAACATAAAGATGTTCACCGACGTTGACTAGTCCGTCTCACGTGATGATCGGACACGGTCTAGTTTAACTCGGATCATGTAATACTTAGATGACTAGAGGGATGTCTAATCTAAGTGGGAGTTCACTAATAATTTGATTACTTGAACTTAATTATCATGAACTTAGTCTAAAATCTTTGCAATATGTCTTGTAGATCAAATGGCCAACGTAGTCCTCAACTTCAACGCGTTCCTAGAGAAAACTAAGCTGAAAGACGATGGCAGCAACTATACGGACTGGGTCCGGAACCTGAGGATCATCCTCATAGCTGCCAAGAAAGATTATGTCCTACAAGCACCGCTTGGTGACGCACCCGTTCTCCCTGCAGAACAAGATGTTATGAACGCTTGGCAGGCACGTTCCGATGACTACTCCCTCGTTCAGTGAGGCATGCTTTACAGCCTAGAGCCGGGGCTCCAAAAGCGTTTTGAGAGACATGGAGCATATGAGATGTTCGAAGAGCTGAAAATGGTTTTCCAAGCTCATGCCCGGGTCGAGAGATATGAAGTCTCCGACAAATTCTTCAGCTGTAAGATGGAGGAAAACAGTTCTGTCAGTGAGCACATACTCACTATGTCTGGGTTGCATAACCGCTTGACTCAGCTGGGAGTTAATCTCCCGGATAATGCGGTCATTGACAGAATCCTCCAGTCGCTTCCACCAAGCTACAAGAGCTTTGTGATGAACTTCAATATGCAGGGGATGGAAAAGACCATTCCTGAAGTATTTGCTATGCTGAAATCAGCAGAGGTAGAAGTCAGGAAGGAACATCAAGTGTTGATGGTCAATAAAACCACTAAGTTCAAGAAAGGCAAGGGTAAAAAGAACTTCAAGAAGGACGGCAAGGAGGTTGCCGCGCCCAGCAAGCAAGCTGCCGGGAAGAAGCCAAAGAATGGACCCAAGCCCGAGACTGAGTGCTTTTATTGCAAGGGAAGCGGTCACTAGAAGCGGAACTGCCCTAAGTACTTAGCGGATAAGAAGGCCGGCAAAACAAAAGGTATATGTGATATACATGTAGTTGATGTGTACCTTACTAGTGCCCGTAGTAGCTCCTGGGTATTTGATACCGGTGCAGTTGCTCACATTTGTAACTCAAAGCAGGGGCTGCGGAATAAGCGGAAACTGGCAAAGGACGAGGTGACGATGCGCGTCGGGAATGGTTCCAAGGTCAATGTGATCGCCGTCGGCACGCTGCCTCTGCATCTCCCTTTGGGATTAGTTTTAAACCTTAATAATTGTTATTTAGTGCCAGCTTTGAGCATGTACATTGTATCGGGATCTCGTTTAATTCGAGATGGCTACTCTTTTAAATCTGAGAATAATGGTTGTTCCATTTTTATGAGAGATATGTTTTATGGTCATGCTCCTATGGTGAATGGTTTATTCCTTATGAATCTCGAACGTGATGCTACACATATTCATAATGTGAGTACCAAAAGAAGTAAGGTTGATAATGATAGTCCCACATACCTGTGGCACTGCCGCCTTGGTCACATAGGTGTCAAACGCATGAAGAAGCTCCATGCTGATGGACTTTTAGAGTCTCTTGATTATGAATCATTTGACACGTGCGAACCATGCCTTATGGGTAAAATGACCAAGACTCCGTTCTCAGGAACAATGGAGCGAGCAACCGACTTATTGGAAATCATACATACTGATGTGTGCGGTCCAATGAGTGTTGAGGCTCGCGGTGGCTATCGTTATGTTCTCACCCTCACTGATGATTTAAGTAGGTATGGGTATATCTACTTAATGAAACACAAGTCTGAAACCTTTGAAAAGTTCAAGGAATTTCAGAGTGAGGTTGAAAATCAACGTGACAGGAAAATCAAGTTTCTACGATCAGATCGTGGAGGAGAATACTTGAGTCACGAGTTTGGCACACACTTAAGAAAATGTGGAATAGTTTCACAACTCACGCCGCCTGGAACACCTCAGCGTAATGGTGTGTCCGAACGTCGTAATCGCACTCTATTAGATATGGTGCGATCTATGATGTCTCTTACCGATTTACCGCTTTCCTTTTGGGGCTATGCTTTAGAGACTGCCACATTCACTTTAAATAGGGCTCCGTCAAAATCCGTTGAGACGACACCGTATGAATTATGGTTTGGGAAGAAACCTAAGTTGTCGTTTCTAAAAGTTTGGGGATGCGATGCTTATGTCAAGAAACTTCAACCTGAAAAGCTCGAACCCAAATCGGAAAAATGCGTCTTCATAGGGTACCCAAAGGAAACTATTGGGTACACCTTCTACCTCAGATCCGAAGGCAAGATCTTTGTTGCCAAGAATGGGTCCTTTCTGGAGAAAGAGTTTCTCTCGAAAGAAGTAAGTGGGAGGAAAGTAGAGCTTGATGAAGTATTACCTCTTGAACCGGAAAATGGCGCAACTCAAGAAAATGTTCCTAAGGT
Source organism: Triticum aestivum (assembly GCF_018294505.1). Classification (NCBI taxonomy): domain Eukaryota; kingdom Viridiplantae; phylum Streptophyta; class Magnoliopsida; order Poales; family Poaceae; genus Triticum; species Triticum aestivum. Next base: position 443,593,240 of record NC_057810.1, on the reverse strand, counting down.
ACCAGCACCGACTAGAGAGGAAGTTAATGATAATGATCAAGACACTTCTGATCAAGCTCCTACTGAAATTCGAAGGTCCACAAGGACACGTTCCGCACCAGAGTGGTACGGCAACCCTGTCTTGGAAATCATGTTGTTAGACAACGGTGAACCTTCGAACTATGAAGAAGCGATGGCGGGACCGGATTCCAACAAATGGCTAGAAGCCATGAAATCTGAGATAGGATCCATGTATGAAAATGAAGTATGGACTTTGACTGACTTGCCCGTTGAGCGGCGAGCCATAGAAAATAAATGGATCTTTAAGAGGAAGACAGACGCGGATGGTAATGTGACCATCTATAAAGCTCGGCTTGTCGCTAAGGGTTATCGACAAGTTCAAGGGGTTGACTACGATGAGACTTTCTCACCGGTAGCGAAGCTGAAGTCCGTCCGAATCATGTTAGCAATTGCCGCATTCTATGATTATGAAATATGGCAAATGGACGTCAAAACGACATTCCTTAATGGTTTCCTTAAGGAAGAATTGTATATGATGCAGCCGGAAGGTTTTGTCGATCCTAAGAATGCTGACAAAGTGTGCAAGCTCCAACGCTCGATTTATGGGCTGGTGCAAGCATCTCGGAGTTGGAACATTCGCTTTGATGAGATGATCAAAGCGTTTGGGTTTACACAGACTTATGGAGAAGCCTGCGTTTACAAGAAAGTGAGTGGGAGCTCTGTAGCATTTCTCATATTATATGTAGATGACATACTTCTGATGGGAAATGATATAGAACTCTTGGACAGCATCAAGGCCTACTTGAATAAAAGTTTTTCAATGAAGGACCTTGGAGAAGCTGCTTATATATTAGGCATCAAAATCTATAGAGATAGATCGAGACGCCTCATAGGTCTTTCACAAAGCACATACCTTGATAAGATATTGAAGAAGTTCAATATGGATCAATCCAAGAAGGGGTTCTTGCCTGTGTTACAAGGTATGAAATTGAGCTCAGCTCAATGTCCGACCACGGCAGAAGAGATAGAAGAGATGAGCGTCATCCCCTATGCCTCAGTCATAGGTTCTATTATGTATGCCATGCTGTGTACCAGACCTGATGTTAACCTTGCCGTCAGTTTGGTAGGAAGGTACCAAAGTAATCCCGGCAAGGAACACTGGACAGCGGTCAAGAATATCCTGAAGTACCTGAAAAGGACTAAGGAAATGTTTCTCGTTTATGGATGTGACAAAGAGCTCGTCGTAAAGGGTTACGTCGATGCTAGCTTCGACACAGATCTGGATGACTCTAAGTCACAAACCGGATACGTGTATATTTTGAATGGTGGGGCAGTAAGCTGGTGCAGTTGCAAGCAAAGCGTCGTGGCGGGATCTACATGTGAAGCGGAGTACATGGCAGCCTCGGAGGCAGCACATGAAGCAATATGGGTGAAGGAGTTCATCACCGACCTAGGAGTCATACCCAATGCGTCGGGGCCGATCAAGCTCTTCTGTGACAACACTGGAGCTATTGCACTTGCCAAGGAGCCCAGGTTTCACAAGAAGACAAGGCACATTAAGCGTCGCTTCAACTCCATTCGTGAAAATGTTCAAGATGGAGACATAGAGATTTGTAAAGTACATACGGACCTGAATATAGCAGATCCGTTGACTAAACCTCTCCCTAGAGCAAAACATGATCAACACCAGAATTCCATGGGTGTTCGATTCATCACAATGTAACTAGATTATTGACTCTAGTGCAAGTGGGAGACTGTTGGAAATATGCCCTAGAGGCAATAATAAAAGCATTATTATTATATTTCCTTGTTCATGATAATTGTCTTTATTCATGCTATAATTGTGTTATCCGGAAATCGTAATACATGTGTGAATAATAGACACCAACATGTCCCTAGTGAGCCTCTAGTTGACTAGCTCGTTGATCAACAGATAGTCATGGTTTCCTGACTATGGACACTGGATGTCATTGATAACGAGATCACATCATTAGGATAATGATGTGATGGACAAGACCCAATCCTAAACATAGCATAAGATCGTATAGTTCGTTTGCTAGAGTTTTCCAATGTCAAGTATCTTTTCCTTAGACCATGAGATCGTGTAACTCCCGGATACCGTAGGAGTGCTTTGGGTATGCCAAACGTCACAACGTAACTGGGTGACTATAAAGGTAGACTACGGGTATCTCCGAAAGTGTCTGTTGGGTGACATGGATCAAGACTGGGATTTGTCACTCCGTATGACGGAGAGGTATCACTGGGCCCACTCGGTAATGCATCATCATAATGAGCTCAGAGTGACCAAGTGTCTGGTCACGGGATCATGCATTACGGTACGAGTAAAGTGACTTGCCGGTAACGAGATTGAACGAGGTATTGGGATACCGACGATCGAATCTCGGGCAAGTAACATATCGATAGACAAAGGGAATAGCGTACGGGGTTGATTGAATCCTCGACATCGTGGTTCATCCGATGAGATCATCGTGGAGCATGTGGGAGCCAACATGGGTATCCAGATCCCGCTGTTGGTTATTGACCGGAGAGCCGTCTCGGTCATGTCTGCTTGTCTCCCGAACCCGTAGGGTCTACACACTTAAGGTTCAGTTACGCTAGGGTTGTAGGGATATGTATATGCAGTAACCCGAATGTTGTTCGGAGTCCCGGATGAGATCCCGGACGTCACGAGGAGTTCCGGAATGGTCCGGAGGTAAAGATTTATATATGGGAAGTCCTGTTTCGGGCATCGGGACAAGTTTCGGGGTTATCGGTATTGTACCGGGACCACCGGAAGGGTCCCGGGGGTCCACTGGGTGGGTCCACCTGTCCCGGGGGGCCACATGGGCTGTAGGGGGTGCGCCTTGGCCTAATGGGCCAAGGGCACCAGCCCCACATAGGCCCATGCGCCTAGGGTTTGAAGGGGGAAGAGTCCTAGGAGGGGAAGGCACCTCCTAGGTGCCTTGGGGGGGAGGGAAACCCCCCTTGGCCGCCACAACCCCTAGGAGATTGGATCTCCTAGGGCCGGCCACCCCCCCTTGGCCCTCCTATATATAGTGGGGGAGAGGAGGGACTTCATACATGAACGCCTTGGCCTTTGGTTGCCTCCTTCTCCCTCCCCAACACCTCCTCCTCCTCCATAGTGCTTAGCGAAGCTCTGCCGGAGTACTGCAGCTCCATCAACACCACGCCGTCGTGCTGCTGCTGGTGCCATCTCCCTCAACCTCTCCTCCCTCCCTTGCTGGATCAAGAAGGAGGAGACGTGGCTGTTCCGTACGTGTGTTGAACGCGGAGGTGCCGTCCGTTCGGCGCTGGTCATCGGTGATTTGAATCACGTCGAGTACGACTACATCATCATCGTTCTTTTGAACGCTTCCGTGCGCGATCTACAAAGGTATGTAGATGCATCTAATCACTCGTTGCTAGATGAACTCCTAGATGATCTTGGTGAAACGAGTAGGAAATTTTTTGTTTTCTGCAACGTTACCCAACACGCTCATCCACCGGATCTCCTCCTCGTGAGAGATCGCGGCCTCCTCGGAGAAGATCCTATCGGATTCAAGACCCCCTCGTGGGAAGATCCCCTCGTGGATTTCAAGGCCTCCTCACGGAGAAGAACGGTTCCTATGTATCCGTACCTTTGTTGACATTGGATCTCGTGTATCTCTTTGTGTTCTTTGATCTAGCACTTGTGTGACCGATTCCTTGTTGGTTGAGTGTTTTCCCTCGTTCCTCCCCGTGATTTCCTCGTGTTCTTCCGCGCGTTCTTCGTGTTTCCCCGTAGGATCCACTCCAAACGTGAAAGATCGTCCACATAGGGTTTCACCCTACATCATCTTGGATCAGAGCAAGGTTGATCACGTTTTGGAGCCCCTACCCCTCCTTTTCTAGCTTGATTTTGTTGTGTTCTTGCCTAAATCCGAAAATCCCCACCAAAAATAGCCCCAAATTTTTTTGTGATTTGTTGGTTTGATGATGTTTTGTTGATTTTGATCCGTGGATTTGCTTGGTTTCAAGTGGATCTAGCATTTCCACAAGTTTTCCCATCTTTCATCCACGAAATCTCGTCAATTTTGACCCCGAAATCTCCATTTTCTGCTCAAAATCGCGCCCCCGAACTCGCATCTCGCGTTGACCCCGACCCACCAGACGACCGGAGTTTTACGGACGTCCGGAGCCCCTGGAACGACCGGACGTCCGACCTTTTCCGGACGACTGGAACCCCTAACCCGAACCAAATTTACGGATGTCCGACCTTTTACGGACGTCCGTAACCTGTAGTTTCAGACTTCGGCTGATTCTTGTTTCGGCCGTAACTAATTCATCCGAACTCCGATTTTGACGTTCTTTAGCTCGTTTTGAAGGTCTTGACATTCCCCTTCCCACAAAAATACCACCAACATCATTTGACTCCATCAAATTTTGTGAATTTTGGCATCTTTGCCTAGGCTCTCCACCATATCATCCGCATAGCCACCTCCAACTTCCGCAACCTAACCCATCTTGATCAACTCAAACAAGCTCAAACTAGCCCTTAGCATTAGTGGTTGCTTGAGTAGTGATTCGAGTCTCCTAAGGTGTTTCGGCTACTTAGGGACGATTACTTCTTCATCAACCACCACCACCACTTCCGCATAGGCTTACCCACCATACGCTTCCACAACCCCAATTTAACCCAATTTTGTTTGAGTTGTGGCTTGTGTCTCCTAAGGTGTTTCAGCTACTTAGGGACGACAACTTCAACTCCGACACGTGTGTAGGCCATCATTCCACTTCCGCATTGCCAAGTGCAAACCACCACCGCTTTTCCGCTACCACCATTTGACTTTTGTCATTTGAGATTTTGAGTTCGCGGTTTTTCCGTTTCCTAAGGTGTTTCGGCTACTTAGGGACGAGTCTCCATCTTCTTGGTATCTACATCAAGAACACCGCCACTCATCATCGCAAAGGACGGTAACCTCGACGACACCTTTGTATATTCCCCTTGCCATTGCATTGTTAACCCCTAGCCCATTTTGCGTTACTTGCCTATCGAGACTAGCCATTTGAGTATTGCCGGCAACGTTACTTGTGCACATTAGTGATCATACTTCCCATAGCATAAATACCATATCATCTTGGTATCATATCATCCATTGTGTCTCAAGTTTGTTCCCGCATATACACAATTGCTATCTTGCTTTGTGCATTGTGCAAAAGTGGCCATAGAAAAAAAAGAGAATAAGCTTTTAAGCAAAGAAAAGAGTGAGCAAAGAGCTTGTAAGCAATAGCCATAGCATCAAAATATATCATATGGTATCATATTTGATCATCTTGGATTATTGTGTGAGAAACACCGGGAACCATACATACATAGCATACTTGGGATAGAAAGTTTATCCTTTTGCATCTTATAGGTTGTGCACAAGTGTCGTATCCGCCTATTGAGCAATCGTGCTAGCGTCTCTCTTGAGTTGTGCAACACGAGCGTTTTCCGTGGATTCCACATTTTGTGCTCATTCCTTGGTTGCACGACCCCATTTATCTATCCGTGTGTGTGTTTCCGTGTACCTTTCATTGCTATTGGTCTACTTGTTTCGCTTGCGAATTTGTGAATCTCTTTCAACATTATTGACTCTTGCTAACATTTTGCATTAAATTTTTGTGCCACTATCCTCACCGAGCTCCACCATAAGCTTTACTTGTGTAGGTGTGAGAACCAACAAGAATTGGTACCAATAGTGCTATTTCATTGTCCGCATTTGAGTGAACTTGATTCATTGTCAACTTCGGTCAAGGTACATTGGTATAAGTTCTTCTCTTTCTCCCACTCATATTTGCTCGAGTCTTGTGATGGATAGGCAAGGCATTTTATCTCCGGTCTACGACAACAATGACGGCGTGAACAACTACATAACCAAAGCGTTTATCTTCGATCTACAACGACAAGTGCAAGGCACACAATCAAGATTGCAAGAGCGCATCGAGAACATCTCCATCGACATTCATCACTCAGAAGCAAGGAGAAGGGACTACATCGACAAGAAGCTTGCCGCACATAAAGAGGAGCAAGATGCAAGGATGGAGGAGATTCGGACCTTGCTCAAGTCTACTTCCCCTTCGTCATCTTCAAGGCGGCGACATTCAAGCCACAAGTCTTCGGAGCGCGAAAAAGATGCAAGTGCAAATCGTCCTCGTCCACATCTACATGGCGACCATAATCACGTTCATGATCCACATCGTCATGAAGGGCAAGTCACCTCCAAGCATCATGTGTACGACGACGATGAACGCCTTCAAGCTCAAGCGCGACAATGACACCATCATCATGAAGATGCTACACAAGCGCAAATGCACAAGTCCCAACACGCCAAGTCAAAGCTTCATAAGCACAAGAGAAGACCGCGAGACGAGCACCACCAAGACGGCGCTACGGCTACAACAACCACTTCGGCATCTTCGCCAAGTGCTATCAAGGCATCTTCGCCTTTGTACGTACGGCATCTTCGCCTACTTCCCATGAGTATGCCTACATCGACTTCATCAAGTCCAAGGCGACCACCTACGAGCGAGGGTGACACTTCCATCTTCGGAAGCCCCTCAAGGATGATGGCCGAGCATGGGAAACTCCCTTCGGTCATGGAGACGAGCTACGAGGTGCCACATCATATGGACCTCCAACACCAAGACGGCGACAAGACGGTCGAGCAAGGGCCATCCCCTTCGACTACGGCGACAAGCGCGAACCTCTTCAACAACATGAAGATGGTGCTCATGTTGGACTGATCCTCCGAGTCAAGCTACGAGACCGTGCATGGAGACTTTTGCCACCATATTGAGAGTGAGAGTGACTTCACCACTAGCCCCATTTATGATGAGCCGCACCAATTCCCATGTGAGGAGAGCCACCACCACCACCACTTGAGTGATTTGAGTGCCTCCACCATATGCGATATTGAGTGCACCTACCTTGAGGGAGTGAGTGAGCCACCGCCACATAGAGAGAGTGAGATAGTTGATGAGGCATATGAGGCCATTTCGCTTTCTAACAACTTAACCTCTACCTCTCTTGTGTTTTCTTCTTTGGTGCTAGGACCCATATATGATGACGCACCGATTCGCGATGACTACGTCCTCCCTTTGGACACGACGATGGCCATGGTGGAACATGATGCACCCCCCACATGGTTCCATCAAGATGAAGATGACCACCATTTGGTCTTTCCCACCTCACCTACACCACTTGAGTGGAATGACAAAGGTAACAAAGGTGATGGTGATGCTCTAGTCCCACTAGTGGACATTCTTGAGATTGATTGCTTGCATGATGTTGACCCACCTATTACCATGCTTCATGCTAGTGAAACTTCTTCATGCCTTGACTTACCTATTTACGATGAATATGATGATGAGCGTGTTGAGTTGCCTAGTTGTGATGCTATGCTTCATAGGATATCATGTGAAAATTCTATTGGTCACATCATGTTTGATAATCCGCTTGACTTGTCATATGCTACGCATGAGATCAACCATATGTCTTATTTGCAATCTCTTCATAGTGACTATGCATATGCCATTAAAATAAACCCAATTTGCACATATGGCATAGATGACAAGCCCATGGTTATTGGCATTTGTTTCTCTTGTGATGATATTGATATGCTCCCTTTGCATCATTTATCTAATATGCCATGACATGACCACCTAGCTTTGGATATGCATTTTTTACCATGTTGTCCATTTTCTCCATATTATGCTTTCGATATTTCTAATGAGGAGACCCCCATAGTTTCCTCATACCCATTAGGAGATTTTGATTCATCCTATGATTTGCATGATTTCCATGATTGCTTGCACTATATGCATTCCATGAATAACAATGCTCTAGATATTTCTCATGATGCATTACATCCTTTGAGTCTCCATTATGCCATTCATAACAACAAACCTATCATGATGGATGACATGTTTCTATATCACACATCTCATTTATTTGAGCATTGGATATTTTGTGCTAACCGACACATGCCCGTGCGCATCATGATGGATGATGTGTACATATACCATGCACACACAATTTTCTCTTTGTCTTTGTTTTGTGTAGGTACTTATGAACACTCGTTAACCTCACAATCCCATGAGTTGACGAAACGAGCTCTTGAGAGCAACGACGACTTGGGATCCCGTGGACTATCCTTACCACCGTTCCCTTTGCGCAAGGACTACGCACATCTCTTCTACTTGGCTCTCACACGGCTATGGGCTATTTACCACTTGTCACCTTATGCTCATTTTTCCGTGTTCACTTTGCATGTTATACTTGCTTCTATGCATTTGCCATGCAATTTTGACCCTTGCTTTCATCTACCCATGATTCACCATTATGATACTTCTATGTGTATTTGCATGCTTGGTGGAGATCCTTGTTGCTATTGCCATGTTTATCATGTGCCTCATACTATTGTTGATTCTTGTGTTGGGAGAGTCATGATGTTACATTGCTATTTACATAGGACTTCTTGCCAACACCATGAACCTACTTTCCTCATATCTTGCTTTCATGCTTGTGCTATGACATGTGAATTATTCATGCCCACTATTTGCACACATGACATGCTTGCCATGATTCCTTCTAGTATGTTGCATCTTCGCACTACTAGCTTGCTTGACTTGATTGCTATAATTGCTTGCTTGGTTGCATCACCCATGTTCCACTATCACTTGCTTTCTTGGGTTGATGACATATATGTTCATGCCTCTCACTTGATTTGTCATGATCATTGCCTCTTGTCTCCATTAGTTGCATCTCTCATATCACCTTGTATTGAGTGCCAACTTACTATGTTTATTGATCTTGGAGACTTGGACACCTTACTTGTGATGCATGATTGTTTGATTGAGCCTCTTGTATTTGGTTGTTCTTACATCATATGCCTCCATACTATGAAATGCTCCCTTGTCCTTTCTTATGATGAGCATGATGCATACACTTGTTGGGTATATTACCACACGAATGATAGGTTTTGCACTTTCGCTAACCTCATTTGTTTTTCCGAGTGTTTGTCATGTTCTTTCATTTTGAAGGATTCACAAGGCGGTACCATCACGCGACATATTGGTTATGTGAAGGCATACAAGATGCGCAACTACATCATCCTTGAGACACTCCTAAAGGTGAACTCCTTCTCTTTGAGCCATCCTCAAATGCTCATATTGGATGGGTCACTCTTTCATTGTTGTTTCCTTCTTGTTGTCTACATGATACATCTCGTGAACGGAGGAGCAACATTGGAGATTGGCTACATGGACCTTCACATTGAGGAGCGCTCGCACTTATTGGATGCACCTTCGAAACTCCACTCATGCCTCGACATCGGATTGACACACATTATGATTGTCTTGTTGCACCTATTCCCATGTCATCCATGATATATGAGCTTGTGCACTTCCTTAGCAAATTTGTTGTGATCTTCCTTGATGGCTTATTCATACATAATGATCACATTGCCTTCCATCAATTGCATGTTAGCTTACACATATTGAGCATCCATTGCCATGTTCATGCTATTGATAAACCGTCTCACTATGACATCATTTTGCACCATGGTTGCATTGATCATATTTACAACACATTTGTGTGCACAATGATTGCATTTCCTCCCATGAATGCTTTGCATCTCATTCTAGATCATCTTGATAAGCATCATGTGTATTACCACGCACTATCTTGCCGCACGGACTCATTCTTACATGATGGACACTTTGTGTGCGCTAACCATTGTATTTTCGAGTGTTGCTTGTGTTTGCTCATTTTGCATGTACCACATACCAGAGACACCTTGGACTACTTGGATTGCGCCATGTCTTCAACTTCCTCGAACTACAAGTCCGTCCACGACAACCGTTTCCATGGTGATGAGGATCACGATCCGAGGTCGGATCTTTCCCAGGGGGGGAGATGATGCGGAGCATCCCGCGTTCATCCTCATGTACACTCCGACTACTCTCCAAACCCCAAGAGGACTTATGACGAGACCTCAACTATACGCCATTGGACACAAGGTGAACTCGCTCCTCTCCTAACCATCACTTTCTACATGTGAGATATGGATACTACCTCCAACGTGTGTTCTATGCATGATCAGGTACTTGGAGGAAAGCCACGAAGCCACCACATCCAACGGAAGAGCTAGCGAGGACGCCAAGTACAAGGACCCAGAGAAGAAGTTGCGCGAAGCTACAGCCACCGAACGACCGGCCCAGCCCGGACGTCCGGACCCTGAGGACCCGAGCCGAATCCACGGACGACCGGAGCCGCCGGACGTCCGACCTCTCTCCAGCGCCCGGACGACCGATGCCGACCGGACGTCCGACACCACCTGTCCAGAGCCAAATCGCCGGACATCCGACATGCACCGGACGACCGGGCCCTCGCGAGCCTCCAGACGTCCGATGCCTGTGCGCTGCCATGTGTTGGACCGCAGCCCATGTACCCCCTTCACTTACCCCTTCATGGCCCTAGACTATATATACTCCTCCACCTCCTCCTAATTGGATTTAGCATTGATTTAGCTCAATTAGAGATAGAGCTTCGCTCATCCACCGGATCTCCTCCTCGTGAGAGACCGCGACCTCCTCGGAGAAGATCCTATCGGATTCAAGACCCCCTCGTGGGAAGATCCCCTCGTGGATTTCAAGGCCTCCTCACGGAGAAGAACGGTTCCTATGTATCCTTACCTTTGTTGACATTGGATCTCGTGTATCTCTTTGTGTTCTTTGATCTAGCACTTGTGTGACCGATTCCTTGTTGGTTGAGTGTTTTCCCTCATTCCTCCCCGTGATTTCCTTGTGTTCTTCCGCGCGTTCTTCGTGTTTCCCCGTAGGATCCACTCCAAACGTGAAAGATCGTCCACATAGGGTTCCACCCTACATCAACTCAACAACGGGAACGGTTCCATCAATCAAGGGGGCTCCTGCAGTCCGTAAAGCTCTGGTACCAACTTGTAGCGCCCAAGATGCAATTCTATCCTGATCACGTTATGAATTCATGATTGGGGCAAAATCGCATTTCAAGCGCATAGCAAGGTGGATGTCACTACAACATACCATATACTGAATAGATGAGAATACCAGATAAAGGCTTACACTCGACACAGTTTATAGCATGAATACATCATTACATAGCAATCATCATACAGAAGAGCATGATCCGACTACGGATGAAATCAAAAGAAAAAGAACAACATCCACCCTGCTAATCCAGGCTCCCGACCTAGAACCCATCCTAAATCGATGAAGAAGAAGAAACAGAACTCCAAAAGCAAACAAACATCGCTCTCATGTCAAAGCATCGCTTTATCTGTACATGCACTTGTTGTTGTAGTAATCTGTGAGCCACGAGGACTCGACAATCCCATTACCATGGGTATCAACACTAGCAAAGCTTAATGGGTATGGAATGGATAAGTGGTGAGGTTGTAGCAAACACTAAGCATTTGTATGGTGGCTAACTTACGAGTACAAAAGTAAGAAGAACAAACTACGCATAATGGTCGCAAAACTAGTAATGATCAAGAAGTGATCCTGAACTACTTACGAGTCAATCATAACCCCACCGTGTTCTCTTCCCAAACTCCCTCGAAAAGAGACGGCCACGGTTACGCACGCGGTTGGTGTATTTTATTTGAAGTTTAGTGTCAAGTTCTCTATAGCCAGATATTATAAATTTTCAAGTCGCCACATAATCGCGGGCACGGCTTCCAAAAAGATTTAACCCTACAGGGGTATCCCAACTTTTTCAATCATAAACTCTCACGATCCGCGAAGGAAAACCTTCATCTCGAGATAACCCGATCAACCTCGGAATCCCGGTGCACAAGACACTTCGACAATGGTAAAATAAAACTAGCAAGACCTCCCGACATGCCGACACCCCGATAGGAGCCGCACGTATCTCATCTCATGCCACGATCCAATGAGCTAAGTTTTACGGTCGCTGAGACCCAAGTTGCCAAGGGGGCGCCGCAAGGTGCTCTGTTTTGGACCATCGCTCATGAGGAGCACTGGCCCAGGTTGTTGATTAATTATCCTTGGGATCCAGAAAGTCCCTATGCAGATTTTAGTTGTTATTAGGCAAATGGTAAAACCATAGTTGGGCCTTGCTGGAAGAGTTTTATTCAAAGTGAACTGTCGAGGGGGCCCATAAACCCCAACCGTGTAAGGAACGCAAATCAAGAAACATAACACTGGTATGACAAAAACTAGGGCGGCAAGTGTGAAACAAAACACCAAACAAAAGGCTAAGCCTTCCACCCTTTACGAAGTATATAGATGCATTAATTAAATAAGAGATATTGTGATATCCCATGATATCCATGTCCCAGCATGGAACAACCTGAAACTACACCTGCAACTAGTAACGTTATAAGAGGGGCTGAGCAAAGCGGTAACATGGCCAAACAATGGTTTGCTGGGTTGGTGGAAGGTCAGAGGCTTATCATGGCAATTGGGAGGCTGACAAACAAGTGGCAGGTAGCGCGACATAATTGAAGGAAATATGCCCTAGAGGCAATAATAAAGTTATTATTTGTTTCCTTATTTCATGATAATGTTTATTATTCATGCTAGAATTGTATTAATCAGAAACTTAGTACATGTGTGAATACATAGACAAAACATAGTGTCCCTAGTATGCCTCTACTTGACTAGCTCGTTAATCAAAGATGGTTAAGTTTCCTAACCATAGACATGTGTTGTCATATAAACGGGATCACATCATTAGAAGAATGATGTGATGGACATGACCATCCGTTAGCTTAGCATTATGATCGTTACAGTTTCATTGCTACTGCTTTCTTCATGACTTACACACGTTCCTCAGACTATGAGATTATGCAACTCCCGAATACCGGAGGAACACTTTGTGTGTACCAAATGTCACAACGTAAATGGGTGATTATAAAGGTGCTCTACAGGTGTCTCCGACGGTGTTTGTTGGGTTTGCATAGATCGAGATTAAGATTTGTCACTCTGTGTTTCGGAGAGGTATCTCTGGGCCCTCTCGGTAATGCTCATCACTATAAGCCTTGCAAGCAATGTGACTAATGAGTTAGTTGCGGGATGAAGTATTATAGAACGAGTAAATAGACTTGCCGGTAACGAGATTGAACTAGGTATGATGATACCGATGATCGAATCTCGGGCAAGTAACATACCGATGATAAAGGGATTATGCTGTTTGACCGATAAAGATCTCCATAGAATATGTAGGAGCCAATATGAGAATCCAGGTTCCGCTATTGGTTATTGATCGGAGATGTGTCTCGATCATGTATACATAGTTCTCGAACCCGTAGGGTCCGCACGCTTAATGTTCGATGACAATTTGTATTATGAGTTATGTGTTTTGATGACCGAAGTTTGTTCAGAGTCCCGGATGAGATCACGGACGTGACGAGGAGTCTCGAAATGGTTGAGACATAAAGATTGATATATTGGACCATGTTATTCGGACACCGGAAGTGTTTGGGTGGTTTCGGGTAAAAACGGAGTGCCGGAGGGGTTACCAGAAACCCCGAGGGAACTAATGGGCCACCATGGGCCTTAGTGTAGAGAGAGGAGGGCAGCCAGGGCAACCCCCCCCCCCTTAGTAGTCTGAATTGGACAAGGGAAGGGGGGGCGGCGCCCCCTTTCCTACTCCCTCTCCTTCATTCCCCCTCTCTTCCTTGTAGAGGAATCCTACTAGGACTAGTAGTCCTAGTAGGACTCCCTCTCTCCTTGGGCGCGCCCCTAGGGCCGGCCGGCCTCCCTCTCCCTCCTTTATATACGGGGGCAGGGGGCACCCTAGAACACACAAGTTTCTCTTAACCATGTGCGGTGCCCCCTCCACAGTTACACACCTCGATCATACCATCGTAGTGCTTAGGCGAAGCCCTACGCGAGTAACATCATCATCACCGTCGCCACGCCGTCGTGCTGACGGAACTCACCCTCGTCCTCAAACTGTATCAAGAGCACGAGGGACGTCATCGAGCTGAGCGTGTGTTGAACGCGGAGGTGCCGTACGTATGGTACTTGGATCGGTTGGATCGCGAAGAAGTTCGACAACATCAACCGCATTACTAAGCGCTTCACTACAAAAAAAGACACATCCGCGACATTTTGGGCCGAACGATTTTTTTTCCTGTCATACATATGACACTTCTATGACGATAATTGTGACAAAACCCGGTATCATCATAGATGTGGTGGGCTCCTACTTCTATGACAAAAAATCATGACAGAAAATGGGCTTTTCGTCCTGGGCGGGCCGGAGACGCAGCTGCATGATATTCTTTGGGCCGTCCATGACGGAAAAAACCGTGGTAGAAGCGAGGGCGAAGAAATTTTTGGGGAGTTCTCGGTTACGGTGGGCGGCCGGGGGCTGAGCGATGCGCGTTTCTCTCGTACACGTATGCGCGTGTGTGCGAGGCGTTGGCTCTAACTGAACCCGAGCGAGGCGTTGGGCTCTAACTGAACCCGAGTGATTGCACTGCAGGCTACGCGTTACTGAACCTGAGCGATCGATCGATGGCTGTTAACTGAACCCGATCGAGCGATTCCTTCGCTACTGCTGCTAACTAAAGCCGATCGATGCTGCCTCTCTGGATGAATAGTGAGCATTGCGGGGGGTTGGATGAACAGTGAGCGGTGGCGTTGCCTCTGGATGAACAAGACCCCATGGTGTGGAGGGGTGGATGAACAGGACGACCCCGTGGAGGGCTGGATGAACAATAGACGCTGGAGGGGTGGTTGAACAGTAGCCGGTGGAGTAGCGCGTGGTGGAGGCTAGATGAACAGGAGCCCGTGGAGGTTGGAGAAGGTCGACGGTGGAGATGAACAGTATCCCGTGGAGTCCCGTTTTGCGGTACGCCACATCCCTCCCGATGAACAGGACCCCCGTTCCGACCGTGGCACTCCAACACAAGTCCGTTTCGTCCGTTTGCAGTACGCCACACCCCTCTCGATGAACAGGACCCCCGTTTCGATCGTAGCGCTCCAACACAAGTCTGTTTCGTCCGTTTTGCGGTACGCCACACCCCTCCCGATCAACAGGACCCCCGATTCGACCGTAGGAGGTCCGTTTCCTCCGTTTTGCGGTACGCCACACCCCTCCCGATGAACAGGATCCCGTTTCAAATGTGGTCGGTCGAACACAAGGCTGTTTCCTCCATTCTGCGGTATGCCTGGCCTCGTTTCCATCACGTGTTCCGTCCAAGCCCTCCCGATGAACACGACGACGCATTCCGTTCTGACCCAGCCGGTTGGCTCCCCATGAACACGAGACGACGCTGTTTCTCCGTTCCGACCCAGCCATGTACACGAGCCCTGGCCGTACGTATGCACGAGTAGGCGTTCGAGACCCCGCCCGTATGTACGTACCTTGCCGTATTTTCTTTCTTGCACCCTGGCCGTTGTACGTACGTGTACATGCTACGTGCGCGCCTCTACTATGACACGTGCGCGCCTCTACTACGACACGTGCGCGCCTCTACATCGACCAGTATGTACGTACACGTTCGCGACCAGAATGACAACGCTACGTACGTTTCAACCAGGTGGGTCCCGACTGTGAGGCACTTACTTGCGTGCAAAGATGTAGCTGGTGGGTCCCAACAGTCAGGGGGGCGAATCGTTTTTTTTTTGCCCGGACGCACTTCCTTGCATGCGAAGGTGTAGCTGGTGGGTCCGAGCAGTCAGGGGGGTGAATCATTTTTTTTGGATGCACTTCCTTGTGTGCGAAGATGTAGCTGGTGGGTCCCAGTAGTCAGGGGGGCAAATCGTTTTTTTTCAAACGCACTTCCTTGCGTGAGAAGATGTAGCTGGTGGGTCCCAGCAGTCAGGGGGGCGAATCATTTTTTTCCGGACGCACTTCCTTGCGTGCGAAGGTGTAGCTGGTGGGTCCCAGCAGTTAGGGGGAAATGTTTTTTCGCAAAATACGGTGGCCCATCTGGTGGGTCCCTGCTGTCAGGTGGAGGAATAATTATTTTGCGCGTAATAAGGAGGCACTTCCTTGCGGCCGCTGTGGACCCAGCTGTCATCCTCTCCACGCACAGTACTCTTCCGATGGAAGTCGGTTGTTGACCACATTGACCACGCCGCGCCGAGAGCACCACGGCGGTGGACGACGGCGAGGCCTAGGAAGGGGACGGCGCGGAGCCGATGAAGACGCAGCAGTGGATGCCCACGCGAAGAGGAGTACGAGGGTTCACTGGTTCGGCTGCGGTGTGAGGCTGTCGTCGCTGCAGAATAACAGGGGGTGTGGGTGAGTAGAGGGATGGCCTGGCCCACGGTGGGAGTAGTAGGGGGTGGTGAGGCCTCCGCGACATCACAGCCGGCCTCGGGAGGCAGGGGCATGCGGCACGATCGGCGCTGCTTTGGGTGGCTGGAGCACGAAGATCAGAGGTTGAAGAAGCACTATGGCCGTTGGATGAACATCGTACGGTCACTGCAGCTAGAATCATTTATATTGACTAAGTTGACAAAGCCCTTGGTACGTCAACTTAGTAGACCCACAGGCCAGCTTACGAAACGGTGCGCCCTAGATGTCAGGGAGAGAAATCATTTTTTGGGCGGATGAAGCTAGAATATCCGAGATTGAAGAAAAAGCACGACATTCGTTGGATGGACATCCAACGGCCACTGCTGCTAGAACCGTGTGTTGACTATAAGTTGACAAAGCCTTGCATACGCGTCAACTCTGTTTTTTTAGGGGACGCGTCAACTTAGTAAGACCAGAAGTGTGTGGCAGAGAACTTATAGCCCATTTGAGATTTGTAAGAATGTGCAACCCATTTTTGAATTCTAATGGAATTTACTACAGCCCATTTACAGTTTGTTAAAAGTACAACCCATTTCAACCAACCGTTCAAAACAGAATTCAATAAAATTTCCCACATTTTGATGGGATCCGGAATATTTTTATCCTGAAATTTCTAGTCAGATTAAATACAATTTCAATATAAATTTATATTACGTAAAAATCCAACGAAACATTGCGCTCGCAACAATTAATGAAATTAAAATTTCAATATCCAAAAACAATATTTTATGAAGTAATTACGTGTTTGGTGCATTTTTTTATAGTTACTGGCCAGATTTTATAATTACATCCCATTTATTATTTCTTAAAGCCCATTTTCTTGTTAAGCCTAATGCATCCCTCTTAGGAAAGATTTGCAGCCCAGCGGGGCGTAGAATAACAACTTGACCTTGCCTGGGTATTCCTTAAAAAAAGTATAGCTGGGCTAGCCATTTTCAGCTTGAAAAAAATTAATATCTGGGCTGGATATCTGGCCTGGGCTAGACGGGCCACAACCCGCCCAGTTAATACCTGCAACGATGTTTCCGTTGTTGTTCACACGAGAAAAATTAATATCTGGGCTAAACATCCAAAAACTTTGCAGTGCTCACACCTCAAAAACACAAATACTGTTTGAGCTGCTTGGTCCCAGTTGTCGGACGCTTCTTGTGCAATTCTCTCGTTTATTGATGTAACACCCATGATGCGGCTATATCTCCCACGTGTCGAAGCACGACTTAGAGGCATAACCGCATTGTGGTTTTGTCGCAAGAAGGGTCATCTTTACACAATCCCATGTAATGAACAAGAATGGGATAAAGAGTTGGCTTACAATCGCCACTTCACACAAAGAACATATAATTCATACATCATTCAGAGTACACACATAGTCCGACTACGGACGAAGCCAAAAGAAAAGAAGATAACCCAACTGCTAGATCCTCGATCGTCCCAACTGGGCTCCACTACTGATCAACATGAAACGAAACATAGAAACGACCAAGATCTTCGTTGAGCTCCCATCTGAGCTCGGTTGCATCACCTACACTGGTATCATCGGCACCTGCAACTGTTGTGATAGCATCTGATGAGTCACGAGGACTCAGCAATCTCAAAACCCGCGAGATCAAGACTATTTAAGATTATGGTAGGAAAGGGCAATGAGGTGGAGTTGCAGCAAGCACTAAGCAAATATGGTGGCTAACATACGCAAGTAAGAGCGAGAAGAGAAGCAATGGAACGGTCGAGAAGCTAGAAGTGATCAAGAAGTGATCCTGAAACTACTTACGCACAATCATAACACAAAGACCGTTCCATTCTTACGTCACACTTGAAAAGAATTGAGAATAACTCCGGGGGAATTAGAAGAGTCAGGTAAGATCCTGGGAAAAGACCTGTGGATTAGGGCCCACTAAAAAGAAACACCGTTGGAAAGGAATGTTGAACAGATAGATGAAGCACCGGAACAATTGAAACATTTGAATGAGGTGACAACCTCGAAGTAATTGAAACACAGACGAATCTCCTGAGATGACTTGAACACTCCGGAAGGATAAACTGGCGAGAGACGAACAAGTAGGGAAAACACTTGAGTCGAGGGAAAGAATATAATCACTACCAAAAATTAGAATTGAATCCACCGGAGAAGAAAAAGGGATGATGAATGACGAACGAGACGAGAATTCACCAGTTGAAATAATTGAGGGAAGACTGAAGATGCTCCACACGAATGAAATTGATGGTCGAAAGAGACTCGGACTCTGGGAAGAAGAGGGTGGGAGGGCGGGAAAAACAAAGGCAACTTGGAAGGGGAAACCGACGAATATCTTGAAGAGAAAACACCGGTTGAAATCATTGAGGAAAGAAAGCAAAGATTTCGCACGAGTAGGATGGATACTCGATTATGGACTCCGGCTCCGAGAAGAAAAAGGGGTGGGCGGGTGGGAAAATAAAGCAATTGAGGATTGAACTTGGCAAGACGAAGAGGCTCGAGTCAACTTGACGAGAAATGCACCGGATGAAAAGAGCTGAGGAACAACGATCGGAAAACCAACTGCGTGATCCTAAAGAAAAAATTGAAGGGGAAGAGGAGTAAAAAGAATTCCTACTCTCCAATATATATAATCCTAAGACTCAAAACATTTTTGTTCTAGACTCCACAACGTCAGCGATTCGATCAAGCAGGGGGCTCCTAAGTCGGGGATGGCTCTGATTACCAACTTGTCGCACCCATGATGCGGCTATATCTCCCACGTGTCGAAGCACGACTTAGAGGCATAACCGCATGGTGGTTTTGTCGCAAGAAGGGTCATCTTCACACAATCCCATGTAATGAACAAGAATGGGATAAAGAGTTGGCTTACAATCGCCACTTCACACAAAGAACATATAATTCATACATCATTCAGAGTACACACATAGTCCGACTACGGACGAAGCCAAAAGAAAAGAAGACAACCCAACTGCTAGATCCCCGATCGTCCCAACCGGGCTCCACTACTGATCAACATGAAACGAAACATAGCAACATCCAAGATCTTCGTTGAGCTCCCATCTGAGCTCGGTTGCATCACCTACACTGGTATCATCGGCACCTGCAACTGTTGTGATAGTATCTGATGAGTCACGAGGACTCTAAACACACTGCGAAACTCGGAATAGCTGGAAGTCTTCTGGAGCGTCGGTCTCGGGGCGTTACAATTGACTACTCCCTCCTTTTCAGTTTATAGTGCTCAATTCAAAAATCTCACCAATCAAGGTAGATGGCGAGTGGTGGAATACTTTTTGTAGTTTTGCAAAAGCACCTAGTTAATGCTCTTGTTATCCTCAAAAAATTATGTTTATCAATGCATTAGTTGCAATGCATGCATGCATAAAGTACATGCATTGGTCAATTTTCTCTTAATAATTGCATGCAATGATTTAATGCACCTTGGAATCTGAACATGTGATGGAAAACAACCAAATTGAGCCTTATAAAATGGAAAAACTAAAATTTTGAGATAAGCCCTATAAACTGAAAAGGAGGGAGTACATAGGTTGACAATGGTGTGGGACCGTGATGTCAGGGAACCAGGAGGAAGCAAAATAAATTATAGTTATATATATATATAATAAGGAGGCACTTGCGTATGTGAGGCTATGGCCCTGGTGGGTCCCCATTGTCATCCTCTCCAAGTAAAGTCATCTCCTCGCCCGCGCGCGCTTTCCGCCCGAAATAGTCAGCGCCGCCCGCCCCGCTTCCCGGTGCAGGCGATTGATCCGCCTTCAAACGACACAAGTGCCCTCCGTCCGTCCATCTGCCGCCCACATTAATGATACACGACTGCCGAGGCGGCTACTCCGGCGCCACACGTCCGTCCCTCCGCCGCCCACCATTGCTATATAAACTGCTGCGCCGACCATAGCCGTAGTCATCCGCATCCGTTCCCTTTCTCCTGTCCACACCACTACTACCCACCATGGCTTCCTCGCGCTCCAGCGCTCTTCGGGACGGGTGGATGATGGACCACAAGGAGATGGCAGCCATTGCTGCCGAACGGTTGGCCGGCAGGCAGCCGGAGGACGACGACGTCTCAATGGAGAACATGGTAGTCGATGATCCGGCGCCAGCCCCCTCCTTCGTGCCATCCTCGTCGGTGCATTGCAACATGACCATCGGCGAGGCCCATGCCCAATATATGGACATGGTGAGGCAGATGCGTGAGGAGCAGTTCCGGGAGGCGCACGCCAACGCCGCCTACAACCACCATCTCCTCCACGAGCACCTGCAGGCGGAGGAGCAGATCGCTGCGGAGTGGGCGAAGCAGGAGGCGCTGCCCGACTCGTACCGCTTTGCCCGCAAGGGCCACCTCAAGCTTTGGCGGTACCGCATGCAGGTGGCGGAGGCTGCGGCCGCCTACAAAGAGGACGATGAAGCGGGCGAGGTGCTGTTTTGCGAGACCGAGGATGAGGCAGAGGACAATGCCGGCTCCGACGAGTCCCCGCTGTGATGGCGTCGATGAGGCCCTGCTCCGCCGAGGCCCCACGACGCCAACAACGAGGCAGAGGACACCGCCGGCTCCGCCGAGGCCCCGCCACGCCAACAACGAGGCAGAGGACATCACCGGCTCAGCCGAGGCCCCACCCTGCCGGCAACAAGGGGGGGATTTCCACCGCTCCGCCGAGGCACCGCCCGTCGGCAACGAGACAGAGGACATCGCTGGCTCCGCCGAGGCCCCGCCCCGCTGCCAACGAGGTCGCGCCACACAGAAAACGTGGAAGAGTAGAACACGGTAGGTCGCCGCCGCTAGGGTCCAAGTAAGGCCACCGCTGCTACCCTACGGTTGGAGCCAAGCTAGGCAGGTTGACCATTGACGGTCGGTTAGCTTCTTGGCGGCGACGTGGAGTCAGAGAGCTGTGCTGAAGAATAACGCTGCTTCTACTTAACTGCTGGTGCAGTTGGCTCACTGACACGTGGGCCCAACAGGCCGCATGTCAGTTACGCAACTGCACCTGCAGTTAAGTCACTGAAGCTTCTATTCGGCTCAGTGGGACACAGGTGGGTAGCTTTGGTTAATTAATTATACCTCCAGCACACCCCTTTTTAGTTGAAGAATGTATGAAATGTATGAAATCCGGCATGTTTATATGAAATCCGACCGTGTATGAATGAATTTATTTTGATTAGTTCGAATTCCTATATCATTGGCACTGGATGAACATGCAAAACAATATGTAATAACATTATTCCCAGGGAGATCACCTCGTTTGCAGCAGTTTCACGTGTACTCCCTCCGGTCCTTTCTAGTCTGCATACAAGTTTTGTCTGCAGTCAAAGTATCTCTACTTTGACCAATCTTATACAAAAAATATGCACTTTCACAATGTGCGAAGTAAAAAGGAACAGAAGGAGTACAAAGAGTTTGAGCAGCTTTTTAGCATTTCTGTACATTGCAATCAAACACACAAAGCTGGCAATTCATAGAGAACATTCAAAACAATCGATGATTATGCATCTCAGCGACTCACATGTTAGAGGCAATATTTACTTCACAACTAAAGAATAAAGAAAAAATTGATCGACGCTGCTGACAGCAAAGGGCGTCCCATTCGAAAATATCAAACGCATGTCTTGCTAAAATCAATGAGCAAAATTTGACAAGGTTGTCCCATTCCAAAATATCAAATACCTACGATTGTGGAATGGGCAGGGTTTGCCATCAGTTCGGACATTAACATGGCACCTCGTGCTAAATAAACCAGCTGTTCTTTTTGTGCAATTCCACCAAAATCAACCAAATTCGCGCGTAGCTTGTATGATTTCGCCCTTATATGTTGCAACGCCTTGAACTTATCGGCACCTCCTTTCTTGTGGTGGAAATGAATGATTATGTATTCATGAACATTTTGTGCAGTTCCCATTGAAATCAAGCTGAGCACCCCTGTTTGTACAAATACAAAAAAGTGATTAGTATAAAGCAAACTGTACTATGAATTGACAGTTTAAAGAGGCACCTACATGGTCCATGTAGAGCACACTTTTAGAAAAATGGAACTCACCAGAAAGAATCCTAGAACAACATTGTACTCGCGCATCACAACCAAAAAAATGGAGATTTGTCAGTCCTTGTGAGCTGAAGTTAGTTTGGTCTTGTGGGGAGTAATGTAACCATCCTTCAACTGCTCCTTCTGATGAGAAGATAGACAGGGCTTCTTCATCTTGGCATAATTGGAACTAGTCACTTCACGTACTCCATATTCTTCTTCAGAGGAAGATGATCCTATTGTGCAAAGACAGGAGGACTACTAAATGCTAGCATCCCTGTTTGCTCGAAAAAAGGAAAGGAAATATTTAAAACATCACAGATGAAGCACTTCTCAAGGACAATACCACTTTTTCATGACAGTATCTAAATAGTAGGACAACACCAATAGAGATGACAAAGCTCTGTCATATGGATGAAATCAGTGGGCGAGTACCAACCTTTGTGAGGAGGCTTATTGTGTAGAGCATACAGATGAAGCACTTCTCTGGAACCATCTGTTGCTATCTACGGTGGTGGCCATGCTTACTATATACTCCTCAATTAGTTTAATGTTTCCAACATCTTCTTGTGCAGTTCCACTAAAATATATGGTATCTTCAAAGAAGATCCCTGTTTGCACAAGTAGAGATAATTACATATTACATTAAGAGTGGCATCAAATCAGTGGCAAAACAATTGCTCATTCCAGCCATAGCAATAAATTAAGATGCAAAACTATATCATTACTTGTGTCATCACAGTTCCAGTGCTTCATTACAACACCGGGAGTTGATTTTTGTTTTTCTTCCGCTTGTTCTTCCCCTTCATCACTTGGTTCAATAACAGACAAGCTTCGCCTTCAATGTAAGATTTGGCATGTCAATTAGGGAGCACAAGTATAGTACTAAAGTTAATTTTCTGATGAAAGTGGGAAAATATAGGCCAATAGTTGTGAAATATCCTTATCTTACCTCAATGGGATATTACGGTGCACATACAGATTGGAAGTCTTGTCTCCATTTGTGCAGTTCACTAAAATCAAGCAACATTATCATACAAGTAGCACAACATATGAAAGCACGCTACAGAATCATGTGAAAGAAGGCTAGTACTGACCTCTCATGATGCGGAATTCAAACAACTCACAAGAAGAAGATCTGAACCAAATTTGCCAACACGGATAGGAAGTAAGATCTCCTCTTGTGCAGTTCCACTAAGATCAAGCAATCAAGCAACATTGTCGGTGTGACATTTTGGTTGAACTGCACATAACACTCTTAAAACCAAAGTGTTTTGTGCAGTGCAACAAAAGGTCACAATGGCAACAAGGTGAAGTAGACCCTGTTTACACAGAGGTGCAAAGGAAACAATTAGTGGTCAATAATGGTGGATGACACAGAAGCCAATAAAAAGAGGCATGTACCTTATCTAAATGGGAAAGAAAGCAAGAAAGTAGCATTTCTCAAACGGTGGCATTGATTAATATTAACATAGAGATTATATTAACAATAAAATTCGTTAAACATGTAATTTGCTTTTAACTGTGGCATTGCATCAATTTTCCAGTGGCATTATTAGAGGGTGTTTGTTTACATGGACATTTTGGTGTAGGGACTAAAAAAACTCCGTGTCAGTCCCATGTAAACCAAACAGGAGGGACTTTTAGGGACTAAAAGTGGGCATTTGGGACTAAACAAAGAAGACCCTGAGGGAGTCTTTTTGGGACTTTTTCCAACAGTTGCCGCTGCCACGCATCGCACCTTGTCTCTATTAGTTAATTACTAGGGGTAACATGGTATTTTAGCATGTCATTTAATAACCTCTAGTCCATGTTTAGTCCCTGGAACCAAGCAGGTAGGGACTAGGGAGTTTTTAACTAAACAGGGCCTTAGATTAATAACAGCTAATGAGTTGCACGGGACAATGGACGCACCAGCACCATGTGCATCTACCGATGTACTGTGGTCATGCACAGTCTATTGCAACAAAGAACAAACAACCAAGGAGCATATTTGTGTTGGTCCCAGTTTTGTTATCTTTAGACACCTTTCCCTATGTGAGCGCAACAAATCTAGTCCCGCTCAAACTCTACAGCCTTGTCCCCCAAAACAAAAGATCAATTCGTTACAGATGTGCGTATTGTGTTTGTCATTGTTTTCCCTTTTCGACCAACGTAGGTGCTGGATAGCCAGTTTGTACTAGTACTTTCGCCCCTTCCTTTCCTCTTTGAACCACGTTCTAGATTCATGCTATATACAACTTTTCCCACTGCTTTCCCCCACTCCTTTCCTCTTTGAACCACGTCCTAGATTCATGGTATACATGCAGCTAGAGCAATGCATGTGGAGTAAGTAAATTATACCTTAAGGTTCTTGGGGCGTGGTTCGGTGGGCGACGGGACAACGGCGAAGAAGAAGGGTCGGAGGCCCTCCCGCGCCGCCGCTGGGTGAAAGTGAACAGCTGCGCCGGTAGTGGATTTCCTCCCTTGCCGACGATGACAGCGTTAAGCCTCCTTCACTTCCCGGCGGATGGATCCTGCCGGCTCTTTGAGCAGCAGTGAGGGGAGAGAGAGGCCAACGAAGTGTTGTTTAGATCTGGAGAGGGCGAGAGTGTGTGAAGAGAGCAACTACAAGCGATGAGTCTCCAGCGTGTATATATATACTGGAGAGAGAGTGTGAAGCGTGCAAACCCTAGAAAACAAGCGTCGAGGCTGTAGCTTATACGTGATGAGGTGATTATACGGTCACTACGAGATCGTATAGCTCCATATCCATCCATTTTGACCAGTCAAAGAATCCTCCTGGCACAAATTATGCTCAAGTGTAGTTATCGAACCCGAGACCTCAAGTTTGACGAGCGAACAGGCTAACCAGCTACACAACCCTCCCGTTATGTTCAACGAGAGGAAAATAAACTTTTATACATTCCTGCATTCGTGTGACAAGCATGCCGTGTTTCTTTGTGTGTGTGGGAGTCATTGGGATTTCAATCATAATCGTGTCATGTGGCTTTGGTGGTAAGACTATCCACAGTGGTGCAGAAATAATGCAGCCTTAGTCACCTTACCTCTTTCCACGTAGTACGTTGGGTCCCACCAGTCAGAGGGTGAAACAAACAAATTAATAAGAAAAATTAAAAGCGCCAGCGGTGTATCTTACCTCACACATCTTGCTACTACTCGGGAACACTGTCCAATTGATCCCTCTGTTCGCTCACGTACTATTTTAAGTGAATCCTTATTATAACATGCACACAATTTTGGGCACTTGTATTCGACTTAAGTCAGTGTGCCACCGTATCTCGTATACTTACTATGCCCTCCATCTAGGTGTAATAAGTCACGTTAGAAGGTGCAACGGGACCAAGGTGCGTGTGTGTGCGTGCGTGCGTGCGTGTGTGTGTGTGTGTGTTTAACAGCATGTGTGTATTAGAGAGAGCAACAGATCGACCTACTCGTATAGAGAGATGGTGTGTAGTGTACGATTTTAGCCTCGAGAGTCAGTGCATCCTCTCGTTTCCGGACGTGTCCAGTAGGGACATGCGGACAGCTGCCACGCCCGCTCCTGACCAGCCTGGCCCACCCAAAGCCCCTCCATTGCCCGCACGTGCTTCCCGCCCAAAACGGTCAGCACCACTCCAAAGAATCGGTGCTGCATTCATGCCCGGGCAGAGCGGACGCGACCTCTCACTAGCGCAAGAGTGATGGTTGCTTCGTCCGTCCAACTTACTGCTGGGTCTATGTGATTTGATGGCTCATTGGTCTTTATTACTGAGGTGGTAGGACTGCTGGATGTCCCACGCTTTCGGCGAAAGGAGGTACTACTAGATTACAATTTTCTCCATTCTTACAGCGGAGGAGTGCAAGAGCAGTGAAAACACACAGACTCAATGATTACATGACCCACCTCACACTATCACCGTGCGACACCTAACTCTTTACATAGTACTCCCTCGGTTCCTAAATATTACTAGATGAGTCCCCGCGCGTTGCCACGGAACAGCCGCATATCTCTGCGCAAAATTATCGATTTCATAGAACTAAAAAAACACTCTATAACCGCATGACAAATGTGGTAGCCAAACTAAATAAACTCCCATCATCATTTAGATCATCCCACGTAAGGAAAAAAGATCAGCCAACTCCTACTGCATAATGGGATTATATTTTCCTTTTTGACGTGTTAATGGGACTTAAAAGCTCACTTACATGCATGCTACCGGTGCATGCTTGCATGCAGACATGTTGATGTGATTTAAAACCCACTCACATGCATGCCACGGTATTTCTGCATGCTTGCATGTGGCTTAGTGCGGAGCCTCTCAACGTCTAGATCAGACGGCTATTATGGACTGATTCAGTTCATCTAACGGCTACATTAATTTTGATGATGTGGCTCAAGGAGAGGATAGAGAATTCCTAGTAGTGGGGGCTAGCTATTACTAGTAGATAAGTCTTTGTAGAGATTCCACTAGGTGAACTACATACGGAACAAAATGAATGAATCTACACTTAAAATGCATCTATATACATCCGCATGTGGTTCATGCTGAAATCTCTACAAAGACTTATATTTAGGAACGGAGGAAGTACTAGTATAGTACGTACAGTAATTTATCAGCGAGATAAATTTGTACAATGCTATGAAGCTTCCAGCTTCTGTTACATGTATCTTGCGTCCAAGGTTGCCCGTTGCAACATTTCATCAAATACAAAGGACTAACATGCATGCTATTGCATCTCAATGATTGACAGAGCATAGCAAATATGTACTCCCCCCGTTCCAAAATAAGTGTCTCAACTTTGTGCAAACTTTAGTACAAAGTTGTACTACTACTAAAGTTGACACTTATTTTGGAACAGAGGCAGCTAAAGAAAAAAACGATCCATGCAGTCCCTAGCCCTTGAACCGTGAACCCTAACCAGGCTTCAAATTGTTGGCAACGTTCGAGCTTCCTAATAAATGAAGTTTGCAACCTTTTGACCATCGGATCATTTTGTGCAGTTTCACCAAAATCGAGATGAGCATCCCTGTGGCAAAGAAATTGAAGAAGTGTGATTAGAATAAGATTACTGGACTAGTTGACGAGACATAAACTCATCACAAATACAGTACATAGAAGCCAGTAGAGGTATGTGCGGTGCAAAGAAGTAGAGAAATATCCACAGGGAGTGATGTGGGCAGTTGGAGCAATGGTGCAAGCTGGCTGTAAAGGGAGTTGTACCCGAGGGACGTAGCTCAGCCTTGAGGAGGGCGGCGGGAGGTGGCAACTGCCCACGTCGCGGCAGTGAGCAAGGGACGAAGGCAACCTCACCGGCTTTGTGAGAGAGAACGGCGGGGACCCCTGATCGGGACGTGCCGACAGTGGGTTTTTGCTGTCGGCGACGGCGACCGCATCTACACTAAGCATCCACCTCTTCCCCCAGCAGACGTGATCCGCCTGGATGTTAGAGATGTGTCCACAATCGTTTTGTGCGAGAGAGTGTGAAGAGAGCAACCTCAACAAGCAACCGTGTAGGCTGGCCCGTCCTGACTATGTATATAGTGGAGCGGTTTCCTTTTCTCTCCATATGAACCTATCATATTGCGTACGTGCCACTGAAGAAAAAAAACTTTATTTATAAATGACGCGGCACCTACTACTCGTTCTCCTATAACCTTGCGCTTGGCATCTCCAAAATATTAACCTTGCAATTGGCCCTTCGCCTCTTTGGGAAGTCGAGCAATAATGGTAGTGCAGTATATATCGTTCTGGCTATATGAACCGAATGAATTGTTGCATGTCCACCACGTGGGCGAGGGTCGAGGGGCGAGGGAGAGTGCTACATACGGAGCAAAATGAGTGAATCTACACTCTAAAGTACATCTATATACATCAGTGTTTGGAGTATGTACTAGTAGTTCATATTGAAATCTACTAAAGGACATATATATATATTCCAAACAATATGATATAATCTATATAACCAAGGTAGTAGGGACGAGGAGTAAATGGAGGGAGTAGCAAATTTTTCTCCTCATCCTGCGAGCCATCGCGCGCATGGGCGAGGGAGCGGGCGTAAGGCGGAGCAAGCTTCACCTCATCATGCGGGCCACTGCACCCATGGGCAGGGGAGATGGCATACTAAGCAAGCTTCTCCTTGTTCTGCGAGTTGACATGACACATCGAAAGTACTCCAGTGTATAGAGCCTTGCCTCTAAGGTAGGCCCCACATGGTTTGCCTCTTTTTTTAACTTTACATGACGCGTCAAGTCGCAAATTGTTTGTTCACCCGTGGTAGACGATCCTCCCTCCACCAAGTGGACAACCAGTACACGTGCCAAATTACCATGTGGGCTGCCTTTTTCATACAGAAATGAGCTCCACCGTGTACCCGCGCGGGTGTGGTTGGGAAAGAGACGGGAGTACGTGCGCCGTGCATGCACCTCTTCTCTTCGTGCATGTCCCCCACCTACGTGGGTGTGTGTGAGAGATACAAACCGCGTTCGTGAGTGTTTTTTGTTTTGGGGTGGGGGTGGGGTGGGTGGGGGTTGATTTCGTGAATTATTTGTGGGAATATGTGTCGATGACATCTCAAACAAAATTTTGCATGCAATGTGTGTGAAATGGAGGCCTATCCATATCATATATAGAGGGTCGGGCAATCCACGAGAAGAGAGGGAGGGGTCATAGCTATCGATAGAGTCGAAGAGAGGATCAAGTGGGTGGGTGCGAGATCGATGAAGAGAGCCATCGAAATTGTGTGTGTGTGCAAGTCAAAGATATAGGGCGACTGGCCTACCGGAACGTTAGAGGGCACATGTCAAGTTTGTGTGTGGCAGGGAGACATGACTAGAGCGCTCGATGTATCGGTGTGTGTGGGGGGAGGGGGTGGGGGGAGGGGTAGGCAGAGGCCTAACTATAGAGGTAGAACGACTCGTATATGTGTTGAGAAGGAGAGACCCAACTATGTCTTGAGGGAGATCGGTCGACATCCATACATAACTGAAGGACGGGAAATATGATGGGACAGAGAGAGAGAGAGAGAGAGAGAGAGAGGGAGGAGAGGGGTAGAGTGTTGGATGGGTGATGGAGTTGCTTCTCGAAGATGGTGGGAGAGGCCTACTAGACAAACTGAGGGTGGAACTGCAATGTTATCAATAAGAGTGGGGATGTGTTTCTGTGTGTGCCTGTGCGTGATAGATCTGTCGGGACGCATCCATGGATGATGAAGGGGAACCATGTGTTTGGTAAGCAAACCTAACTAGATCGGTAGATCAATTGTTGTTTGTCGGAGGAAGGGAGAGACACAACTAATGAGGTAGATCGATCGACGTGTGGGTAAAAACGAGTTATAAGGACCTAGCTAGCTATATGTATAGCGAGAGATCGGTCGGTGTACGTCCATTTGTTAGAGGCAAATAAGGCCCAGCGAGACGGATAGACAGAGAGAATGGAGCTAGGAGGTGGTGCGAGAGGCCCAACTACTAGCTAGATAGGGGGAGGAGTGTGCGGTTGTGAGATCGATGAAAAGAGGGGCGAGAGTTTACACGTGTGTCTGACCGTATGAGAGACACGAGGCAAGGACACATAAAGGAGGAGATTGAAGGTGTGTGTGTATGTTGTAGGCAGGCATCACTGGAGAGGTTTATCGATCGGTGTGTGTCGGAAAGGAGTTGTGGAGACTCTGGGAGAACGACCTAAAGAAAAAAATGAATGTGCCCGGTGGATAGAATGCCGAGGGAGGGGGAGGGCGAGGAGGGCGTGTGCATGCACGAGAGAAAGTTAGTGGTAGCTACAAAGGTTAGAGGATTGTGTGGGTGTAAGAGACTAACAAAGATCATAATTTGATATGAAAGCGGATTCATATATTTGAATAGGAGATCATAGTGTTTTAAACATTGCATGCATGAATATAGCGGTGATACACGTGCTGTGCACATGTTATACCATAATGTGATAATGCATGGCGTTTGCAACTCACAGCTAAATGCCGAACAATCTAAACCATACTATACATCAAACAATCTCACATTTTATTTGAATTTGTGATAATGTGTGGCGTTTGCAGCTTACAACTAAATATCGAACAATCTAAACAATACTATATATCGAACATTCTCACATTTTATTTGAATTTGTGGTAATGTGTGGTGTTTGCAACTCACATCTAAATACTTGTAGGCGTAGGGGGCGGGGCACCATACATAATGTGATAAACACATTATACATATGAGACATGGTTTAGATTATGAAGATCTAGCTAGAGCTAGAAATGTAATGTGATTTGAAATCAAAATAAAGTGGATTCAAAAAATCTAGTTCGAGTTCATATAGTACACATAGTTCATATGTAACTCGAGACTAATCATGTGGTGTGCTGTGAAGATAATACACAAACGATGGTTTAACTTGACAATAATGATGATTGTAGATCTTATTAAAACAGAGAAACGAATTCAAATGCCTTGACTTCACAACAATCATTACTGTAGATCTTATTCAAATAGAGAAACGAATTCAAATTTAGTTCATATTGAAGAGGTAGTATATACGTTTGGAATGCACTAAAACGTTCATTTGAGTAGTAGGTTGCATGCATTATACATGTAGCGAAATATTTTAATTGAACATAACATGAATTCAAAGTTTTGAATGACATTTGTAGTGTGCATTGATTTGGTATGGTACACGTTAGGCTTGTCCGGAAATTTCAACCTGCGCCTTGTTAGCCCGAAATATTTCAGATATATCTTTGTCTCGTTGTGCTCCGACAACTCCCTCCATCTCAACCCGTGCCTTGCTATTCCGAAATTACAACGCGCGTGAAAACTCCCACCTCCTGTGAAATCCCGACACGTGAAATGCCCGTGGTACCCCTGAACCGAAAGAACCGCCTCAAATCGGTGGGGGTACTTTCATAACTTACCCCACATTTTGGACAAGCGCGTCCCTAAGCCATGGTTCCCCATTGCCATCCCATCCGCCCACCCATTCGTACACCGAGGCCGCGAAAACCCGCGACGAAACCCCACACCCTGCTCCATCCGCCACCCAGCCGGAGCCTCTTCCCCGATGACGTCGTCCACAACAACACCTCAACGTCCCTCATCTCATCCACTGTACCGGATGAGGATCCATCATCGATCTCGTCGTCCCGCTGGTTCAGCCACCCCGTCCTCCACCTCCAAGGAGCTGCCCCAACATTCCCCTCGTCTTTCGCGCCACCTCCATTCCCACACCGCCGTCTTCACCTGCACCACTGGAAGAGCATCATCATCACCGTTTTCTCGGATGAAGTTGCGGCCTAATCGGTGCCACCAAAGAGGTTGTACACTAATCGCTGCATTTTCTTCTTGATTCGATCTCACAGTGCTGCAGGCGCTCGGTCCCGAGCCGACACGGCTCCATCCACGGCAGCATCGTCGACCACTTCCTCCACGGTGTCGCTCCCTCGACGGCGATGTCCACATTAGTAGGAGCTGCTGCTGCTTTAGCTCTCGCTCGCGCTGCTGCTCTACTCTTGCTCTCGGTCCCCTGCCTGGTCTGCTCTTGCTATTGCTCTTGCTCGCGCTGCTGCTCTCGCTCTTGCTCTTGCTTGCGATGCTGCTCCGATTTAGCTACACTTCAGTCGACTGGATTGACTTTTGGGTCAGTCAATTTTCAGGGGGTTGGGGGGGGCTCGCCTGGGTGAAGGAAGAACCAGCCGCAGCGGGGAGGGGGGCTCGCCGGAGAGGTACCCCACTATCTATCTTAGGGTTCAAGGTGCGGGCGGTGGTCGCCGGCGGTCGCGGGGCATTGACGGGGTGGTGGCGTGGGGATCGTCGGAGAAAAAGCTCGGCACGGGGGGGCCTAGAGGGATGGCTGGGGCGGCGGCGGATCGGCGGTGGGGAGTGTTTTCGGGGCGGGCAGGGGGGGGGGCTGTTGTTTGGCCAGTGGTGGCTGGCGGCTCAAGGGGGTAGAGGTTGAAGATGAACTGCAGGCCCTTGATTTCGTATCCAACGGCTGCAAAATCGACTGACTAGAGATGAAAAAGTCAGTCGACCGACGTGTAGCCTCACCTTGCTAGTGCGTTCAGTTTCGACAGCAAAATTCAGTTTCGACAGCAAAATTCAGTTTCGACGGTTAAGTTCAGTTTCGACAGTTAAATTCAGTTTGACAGTTATGTTCAGAGATGAGCGACTGATGTATTTTACATCTACCACTTTGTGGTTATGTATTTTACGTCATGTATTGGAGATGCTATTAGAATTCCACTCAGGTTAATGTTGTCTCTCTTGTCCTGCTTCAGCCTCGGTGTCGTACAACTCACCGGAGCTGCTCCAACGACGAAACCCTCCATCATAGCGGAGCAGTACCTCGGGCTCCATCTCCAGACGCCTAAGATCTTCTTCCCCTCTTCCGACAGCCAAGTCAGCTGAGCATCCTACCAGACAACCCAATCACGCTGAGATCGACATGGCTTCGCCAAATAGGTTGTACACTTGTTGCATCTCTTTTTTACTCTACATGTTATATATATTGTCCACTGAGCACACGGATTTGTTCCTTTAGTGTCTCCTTGAAAGAAAAAACGTAGGAATTTTAATTTTCACTTGTCCTTCTTTTCAAATTCCTATTCATGAAGCACAATACTAAGAGATAGTAGCATAATAGCATTATAACCGTACATTTTCTTGTGGTTTGACTTAATCTCACCATGCTTCTTTGCATCCTGTGATCTTCCAATTGTTGTGAATCAAACACCCAGATTGGCAGAAATCCTGTGTTTTTAAATTCTCTGTTTTGCACGTGCATTCCTATCCTATTCCTGTCTATTTCCTATCCCTGCATTGTTGGAATCCTCCAATTCAAACGAGCCCTTACAGAATTACTTCTCTTACAGATAGTTGTCAAAGAAAACCTTGCGTGGTTTGTCCCGCTCCTGCTGCGCCGTCGTCCACCCCAGCTCAGCTGCTCCAACGACAGAAGGGTCCAGCACAGCAGGGATCCGGCCTCCAGACTGTCTTTCGCCGCCTCAGATCTTCTTCCCCGCGCTGGCAGCCATGAAAACTGCATTACCATCATCAACCGAGCAGATGACCTCGAGGACTACACGGGTCCGCAAGAGAGGTCGCACTCTTTCGTGTCTGCTTACGTTATGCATCGCTTAATATTACATGCTACTTTATCGTCCTGTTCACCGATTAGACTCTGAGTCAGCTCCAAACTAATGGTCAAACTTGAGTTTTTAAATGGTTGTGGGGTACATATCGGGGCCGCTATCAATAGTATCTATCTACTATCTGGTTAATCTCCGGTGTCTACTATGAGTTTCATGTTGGGTGGGAAACAAACAGTAAAGAAGCCATTATCTGTATTTTTTAACTGAAGCCATTATCTGCCTGCTATTATTGGTTTTGGGTCTATCCACAGGTTGCTACCATCACTCTGGATTTCTGCATGCACTCCTTACATAATCTCACTATGTTTTATTCCTATGCATGACAGTTATTGTAAACAATGGAACTGAACATGTAGAGCAAAAGAGACGAGCCTTGCGTGGCAATAAAATTTCATGCAGACGTCGCTCCATGGTAGGCGCAAAGGCAGCCCCCCTCCACGCATTTCGGATTGTAATCGAGAGGAAGATATCTGTTCTGAGGGGGATTCAGAAGGAGAAGACAACTCCTATTTACCCCCTGAGGTCTTCGCTCTAACTTGGCATGCTGATGTTGGTTATATCATGCATATGGTGTCTTGCATTGCTTACTTTATACATCAAATATGTCATCTGCTTAGTTTAGACATCCTTTGTGCGAATGCCATCTGTTTAGTTTATTCATCGTTTATGTGAATTATGCAACGCCATCTTGTTTAGCCAGGCATCATATATGTGAATTTTGCAATGCCATCCTGCTTAGCCAGTCATCTTATATGTAAATTATATCAGGCCATCCTTTTTTTCGTTACATATTACATTTGTCAACAATGTTAGTACATTCAACTGCTCTTCGTGTGCATCAGCCATTTGACACGGTGATGGCAAATTCTGGAGTGAAAACAAGGTCTTCAGAGCAGACTATGCTATCTGACGAAGCGCATATCTCGCTGGTTACGGATAGCTCCTCAGAGGAGGATTCAGAGACAGATGACCAGTCCTATTCCCCCCCCCGAGGTGTATGCTCTAACTTGGCAGGGTTATGTTGCTCATATCGTGCGTATGGTGTCTCGCATTGCTATGTCATTTGATTAGTTTAGACATGCTTTGTGTGAATGCCACCTGTTCAGTGTCTAATTACCATATATGTGAATTATGCATTGCCATCTTGTTGCAAGACATTATATATGTGAATTATACAATGCTATCTTGTTGCAAAGGCATTATATATGTGAATTATGCAATGCCATGCTGTTTAGCCAATCATCATGTATGTGAATTATATCATGCTATCATTTTTTTGTATTACGTGTTCCATTTGTCGACAACGTTTGTATATTCAACTACTCTTCCTGTGCATCAGCCATTTGAAGCGGTGATGGAAGTATCTGGAGTGAAAACAAGGTATTCAGAGCAGACAATGCTACCTGCTGAAGCAGACATCTTGCTGGTTACAGAGAGCTCCTCAGAGGAGGATTCAGAGACTGATGACCAGTCCTATTTCCCCCCTGAGGTCTATGCTCAAACTTGGCAGGGTTATATTACCCATGTCATGCATGTTGTCTTGCATTGCTTAGTTTTTACATCATATATGGATTGCCATCTGCTTACTTGCTTACTATATAAATCATATATTTGAATTATATCATGCCATCATGTTTACATAGTACATACACATCATCTATCTGAATTATGGCATGGCAACCCATTTAATAAAGACATCATATAGTTATATCATCTCATCCTGTTTAGTGTTTACAGTCATCATATTTTGAATTATGGCATTCTATCCGTGAATGTATGTGAATTATGGCATGCCAACCTATTTAATAAACACATTATATAGTTATGTCATGTCATCCTGTTTACATAGTCTCATATTTTGAACTATGTCTTTCCATCTTTTTTAGTTAGCCATCATAATGTGAAATTGTGTCATGCTATCCTGTTTAGTTAGCCATCATATATGTGAAATTGTGTCATGCTATCCTGTTTGGTTAGACAACATAAATATGAATTATTTCATGCCCTCTTTTATTCCCCACTATCCATTGCACCTGTCTATCATACAATGTCTATACTTTCAATTACTTTTCTTGTTTATCAGCCATTTGAATTGGAGAGCGTGATGGCAGTATCTAAGGGAGTAACAACACGGTCTTCAGAAAAGATAGTGCTACCAGTTGATGCAGATAGAACCACGGTTGTACTTGCCCAAGGACCAGATCCACCACACATAACCCAGACTCTCGCAGATTGTACCCCTACCCAGTTGGACAGAGAACCAGCTACACCCCTTCTAACCCCAACCCCGGCAGATAGTAACCCAGTTCCAGTTGACACAGCACCGTCTCCACCACAGAGCACCCAAACACGAGCAGTTAGTAAGGGAACTGCAGTGCCCAAAGCACGAGGACCACCACTCCGAATCCCAACTCAACGCTTAAAGGAGAAGAAGATTTGTTCTCAGGTCAGGTTCTGTAGCTATGGTTCATACTCCTTTGCTCTTGCATTACTGTATTTACTCATACCAACTATTTTCAAATTTGAAGGATGGAATTGAAACTCCAATGGCGCAACAGGTATGTTTTAAACCTGTTTCTTTAACTGGTTTGCTGTTGTAACCTGCTCTATGTTGATTTCAGTTTCAATTGAATAAACAGTTATGTTCTCATGTCATGCACATTACAAGTGTTGTTATTGCTCTATAGTTACCCACACTTATATTCTGTCTATTCTGCTTTGTCTTGAACAAATATTATTTGAACTGTGTCTCTATCTTGATTTGGCAACAAAAACTAGAATGATATAGACCATAAAGTGACCATGGTACATAGATATATGTTTGTTTCATGCTGTTATCCTGTCCACTTTACTACTGAACTCATTTACCAAAATGAGTTTCATATACAACATGGTAAACATGTGATGTGTCTGCTTGTTTCTCTTTTAGAATGCGGACAAAATATTGGAGAACAGTACCGCGTTATCCAATGGTAAAGGAAGTAATGCAGATAAGGTTCAAGATAGTGAGACATCCCTGTTGGTCTCCAAGAAAGCTGATAAAAACTATCTTGACGACAGTGAGGGAACCCAAAAGTCCTGTCTTGATGTAGTGTTCGAGTTACTGGCCACTACTGCTGGCACAAGCTCTTCGAACTCGCTGCCTGAATCAGTTCGTCTTCTTGAGTCTCAACTTCAAGTTGAAAGACATCGATCAGATGTGCTGCGACAGGAAGCTGAAGGACTGAGGAAGTCCCTGCAGAATTCAGATGCATATTTTCTGGTGCAACAGCAAGCGCTGGAGGATTTAAGCGCCAAACAAGAGAAAGTTAATAAGCTTGCTAAGCATCTTGCCAGCATTATGGGTACCCAGGATATTGTTTCTTGAGATCTTCTGAAGTGGTTTCAGTTCTGGATTTGTTTTGCTGCGGCGTTTATTTGCGCTGGTCGCCAACTTTGACAACCAGTGTATATGATATGCTGCTTTGTTCCCTATATTTGCACTGGTGGCGAACTTTGATGCCCAGTGGATGTAATATGTGTAATAGCCGTGATAGCCTAGCGTTAGTTGCTTGCTTATTTATTTCCTTGTTGTCTTGTTTATTTGTTTGCTTGTAGTCATTGCAGTTCTTTTTCCGCGGTTTGCTAGTGGCTGCAATAACCTATTTTTTAAACTAGGCCACAATAACCATAGGCTAATATTTACTGTAGTGACACTGGGCCTCCTACGGGCCGTAGAAACAGTGGGCCTTCTACGGGCCGTAGAAACAATGGGCCTTCTACGGGCCGTAGAAACAATGGGCCTTCTGCGGGCCGTATCATCAATGGGCCTTATACGGGCCGTATGATCGATTGGCCAAACATGGGCCAAACAGACCGCATTATGGCCGTAAACGGGCTAGAGTTGGAATAGTTCGTTCATGGGCCGACCATAACGGTCCATCGTTAATAGGCCGTATTTGATGACGCTATGAAAACGGCCCAACGTATTAACGGACCACAAATGGGCCGACTGTAACCACGGGCTGAATTTGGCCCACAAGCAGAAAATGACAGTAACGGGCCGTAAGTAAACGAATGCTGGAAATGAGCCCAAGAATAAATGGGCTCTGAGAAGGCCGAAAGATAACATGGGCTGGAAACGGCCCAACGGAATAACGGGCCGTTAATGGGTATAAAGTGATACACTGTTCATTACGGGCCAGTTTCACCACGGGCCGTTAATGGGTGTAAAGTGATACACTGTTCATTACGGGCCAGTTTCACCACGGGCCGTTAATAGGCCAAGAGTTACATAGGGCCTCATATGGGCCGAAAGACGTCATGGGCCATACATGGGCCAGAAGTGAAAACGGGCTGGAATCATATTGGATGGCCCAGATGACGCTACTGGGCCTAATTCGGATAGGGCGTAACGGGCCTTGGGTTAGCGGGCTGTAAATGGGCTATATGCGAACAGGCCGTTAACAGGCTTTCCATGGGCCGGCCCGCCACCTTTTGACCAAGTCAAACGGGCCGGCCTTTTCACAGGAATGGGCCTCTGTTGGGCCGTGCCACGTGTCGACGTATCATAGGCGCCTTCTGTCCAATGAGTGGATGACATCTGTCCCAACGATGAGCCGACACGTGTTTCCTCCAGCCAATGATGATTTTACACGTGGAAAATCCCCATTGGTCGGGGCTGTTAACGGGTTATCGGATCCAAAACCCGACCCGATAGCTTAACGACGTTCGGTTACGGTGGATGCCACGTGTCGGTCACCCTTGACGAAAGCACTTCTGTGACGCGCGATTTATCGTCATGGAAGTGGACACTTTCGTGATGATAATTTTGGTAATGTCATGGAACACTTATACGACAACACAGGTATGACTATCTTGATTCTGTCATAAAATCGTCATGGATGTACATGCATGACAAAAAACACAACCTACTGTGACAAACACGTATCATCATGGAAGTGTATTTTTTGTAGTGCTTCCGCTTTCGGTCTACGAGGGTACGTGGATACACTCTCCCCTCTTGTTGGTATGCATCTCCTAGATAGATCTTGCGTGATCGTAGGAATTTTTTTGAAATTACTGCGCTCCCCAACAGTGGCATCCGAGCCAGGTCTATGCGTAGATGTTATATGCACGAGTAGAACACATAGAGTTGTGGGCGATAATAGTCATACTGCTTACGACCAACGTCTTACTTTGATTCGGCGGTATTGTTGGATGAAGCGGCCCAGAACGACATTACATGACTGCGTTTGTGAGACTGGTTCTACCGATGTGCTTCTGCACATAGGTGGCTGGCGGGTGTGTGTTTCTCCAACTTTAGTTGAATCGAGTTTGATTACGGTCGGTCCTTGTTGAAGGGTAAAACAACACACTTGACAAAAAATCGTTGTGGTTTTGATGCATAGGTAAGAACGGTTCTTGCTAGAAGCCCGTAGCAGCCACGTAAAACTTGCAACAACAAAGTAGAGGATGTCTAACTTGTTTTTGCAGGGGTTGCTGTGATGTGATATGGTCAAGACATGATGTGATATAAATTGTTGTATAAGATGATCATGTTTTGTAACAAAGTTATCGGCAACTGGCAGGAGCCATATGGTTGTCGCTTTATTGTATGCAATGCAATCACCATGTAATTGTTTTACTTTATCACTAAGCGGTAGCAATAGTCGTAGAAACAATAGTTGGTGAGACGACAACGTTGCTATGATGGATATCAAGGTGTCGCGTTGGTGACGATGGAGATCATGACGATGCTTCGGTGATGGAGATCATGAGCACAAGACGATGATGACCATATCATGTCACATATTTTGATTGCATGTGATGTTTATCTTTTATGCATCTTATTTTGCTTAGTATGACGGTAGCATTATAAGATGATCCCTTACTAAATTTCAAGGTATAAGTGTTCTCCCTGAGTATGCACAGTTGCTACAGTTCGTCGTGCTGAGACACCACGTGATGATCGGGTGTGATAAGCTCTACGTTCACATACAATGGGTGCAAGCCAGTTTTGCACACGCAGAATACTCGGGTTAAACTTGACGATCCTAGCATATGCAGATATGGCCTCAGAACACTGAGACCGAAAGGTCGAACGTGAATCATATAGTAGCTATGATCAACATAGTGATGTTCACCATTGAAAACTACTCCATCTCACGTGATGATTGGACATGGTTTAGTTGATTTGGATCATGTGATCATTTAGATGACTAGAGGGATGTCTATCTAAGTGGGAGTTCTTAAGTAATATGATTAACCGAACTTTAATTTATCATTAACTTAGTCCTGATAGTTATTTTGCATGTCTATGTTATTGTAGATCAATAGCCCGTGCTACCGTTCCTTTGAATTTTAATGCATTCCTAGAGAAAGCTAAGTTGAAAGATGATGGCAACAACTACACGGACTGGGTCCGTAACTTGAGGATTACCCTCATTGTTGCACAAAAGAATTACGTCCTGGAAGCACCGTTAGGTGTACCACCCGCGCCAGCAACTGCAGACATTGTGAATGCCTGGCAGCCGCGTGTTGATGACTACTCGATAGTTCAGTGTGCCATGCTCTACGGCTTAGAATCAGGACTTCAAAGACGTTTTGAACATCACGGAGCATATGAGATGTTCCAAGAGTTGAAGTTAATATTTCAAGAAAATGCCCGAGTTGAGAGATATGAAGTCTCCAACAAGTTCTATAGCTGCCAAATGGAGGAGAATAGTTTTGTCAGTGAACACATACTCAGAATGTATGGGTACCATAACCACTTGACTCAACTGGGAGTTAATCTTCCTGATGATAGTGTCATTGACAGAGTTCTTCAATCACTGCCACCAAGCTATAAAGGCTTCATGGTGAACTATAATATGCAAGGGATGAACAAGACAATTCTTGAGCTCTTCACAATGCTAAAGGCTGCGGAGGTATAAATCAAAAAAGAGCATCAACTGTTGATGGTCAACAAGGCCACTAGTTTCAAGAAAAAAGGCAAAGGGAAGAAGGGGAACTTCAAGAAGAACGGCAAGAAAGTTGCTACTTAGGAGAAGAAACCCAAGTTTGGACCTAAGCCTGAAACTTAGTGCTTTTACTGCAAAGAGACTGGCTAGAAGCGGAACTGCCCCAAGTATTTGATGGATAAGAAAGATGGCAAAGTGAAAGGTATATTTGATATACATGTTATTGATGTGTACCTTACTAATGCTCGTAGTAGTGCCTGGGTATTTGATACTGGTTCCGTTGCTCATATTTGCAACTCGAAACAGGGGCTATGGATTAAACAAAGATTGGCTAAGGACGAGGTGACGATGTGTGTGGGAAATGGTTCCATGGTCGATGTGATCGCCGTTGGCACGCTACCTCTACATCTACCTTCGGGATTAGTTTTAGACCTGAATAATTGTTATTTGGTGCCAGCGTTGAGCATGAACATTATATCTGGATCTTGTTTGATGCGAGACAGTTATTCATTTAAATCAGAGAATAATGGTTGTTCTATTTATATGAGTAATATCTTTTATGGTCATGCACCCTTGTTGAGTGGTCTATTTTTGTTGAGTCTCGATCGTGATGATACACATGTTCATAATATTGAAGCCAAAAGATGCAAAGTTGATAATGATAGTGAAACTTATTTGTGGCACTGCCGTTTAGGTCATATCGGTGTAAAGCGCATGAAGAAACTCCATGCTGATGGGCTTTTGGAATCACTTGGTGCTTGCGAACCGTGCCTCATGGGCAAGATGACTAAAACTCTGTTCTTCGGA
Organism: Triticum aestivum; assembly: GCF_018294505.1. Lineage (NCBI taxonomy): Eukaryota > Viridiplantae > Streptophyta > Magnoliopsida > Poales > Poaceae > Triticum > Triticum aestivum. The sequence goes on along the minus strand of NC_057810.1, from coordinate 443,552,023 downwards.
ACAATGGAACGGGCTACTAACTTATTGGAAATAATACATACTGATGTATATGGTCCAATGAGTGTTGAGGCTCATGGCGGGTATCGCTATTTTCTTACCTTCATAGATGATTTGAGCAGATATGGTTATATCTACTTAATGAAACATAAGTCTGAAACATTTGAAAAGTTCAAAGAATTTCAGAGTGAAGTGGAAAAACATCATAACAAGAAAATAAAGTTTCTACGATCTGATCGTGTAGGAGAATATTTGAGTTACGAGTTTGGTCTTCATTTGAAACAATGTGGAATAGTTTCACAACTTACGCCACCTGGAACACCATGGCGAAATGGTGTGTCCGAACGTCGTAACTGTACTTTATTGGATATTGTGCGATCTATGATGTCTCTTACAGATTTACCGCTATTGTTTTGGGGTTATGCTTTAGAGACGGCTGCATTCACTTTAAATAGGGCACCATCAAAATCCGTTGAGACAGCGCCTTATGAACCGTGGTTTGGCAAGGAACCAAAGTTGTCGTTTCTTAAAGTTTGGGGCTGCAATGCTTATGTGAAAAAGCTTCAACCTAATAAGCTCGAACCCAAATCGGAGAAGTACGTCTTCATATGATACCCAAAGGAAACTGTAGGGTACACCTTCTATCACAGATCTGAAGGCAAGATATTCGTTGCTAAGAATGGATCCTTTCTAGAGAAGGAGTTTCTCTCGAAAGAAGTGAGTGGGAGGAAAGTAGTGAAGGAAATATGACCTAGAGGCAATAGTAAAGTTATTATTTATTTCCTTATTTCATGATAAATGTTTATTATTCATGCTAGAATTGTATTAACCGGAAACTTGATACATGTGTGAATACATAGACAAACATAATGTCACTAGTATGCCTCTACTTGACTAGCTCGTTGAATCAAAGATGGTTGTGTTTCCTAGCCATAGACATGAGTTGTCATTTGATTAACGAGATCACATCATTAGGAGAATGATGTGATTGACTTGACCCATTCTGTTAGCTTAGCACTTGATCGTTTAGTATGTTGCTATTGATTTCTTCATGACTTATACATGTTCCTACAACTATGAGATTATGCAACTCCCGTTTACCGGAGGAACACTTTGTGTGCTACCAAACGTCACAACGTAACTGGGTGATTATAAAGGAGCTCTACAGGTGTCTCCGAAGGTACATGTTGAGTTGGCACATTTCGAGATTAGGATTTGTCACTCCGATTGTTGGAGAGGTATCTCAGGGCCCTCTCGGTAATGCACATCACTATAAGCCTTGCAAGCAATGTAGCTAATGAGTTAGTTGCGGGATGATGCATTACATAACGAGTAAAGAGACTTGCCAGTAACGAGATTAAACTAGGTATTGAGATACCGACGATCGAATCCCGGGCAAGTAACATACCGATGACAAAGGGAATAACGTATGTTGTTATGCGGTTTGACCGATAAAGATTTTCGTAGAATATGTGGGAGCCAATATGAGCATCCAGGTCTCGCTATTGGTTATTGACCGGAGACGTGTCTCGGTCATGTCTATATAGTTCTCGAACCCGTAGGGTCCGCACGCTTAAAGTTCAATGACAATTATATTATGAGTTATGTGTTTTGATGTACCGAAGGTAGTTTGGAGTCCCGTATGAGATCGGGGACATGACGAGGAGTCTCGAAATGGTCGAGACGTAAAGATCGATATATTGGACGACTATATTCGGACATCGGAAAGGTTCTGAGTGATTTGAGTATTTATCGGAGTACCAGAGAGTTACGGGAATTCGCCGGGGAGTATATGGGCCTTATTGGGCCATACGGGAATAGAGGAGAGAGGCCAAAAGGAAGGAGGCGCCCCCCCCTCTGGTCCGAATTGGACAAGGGGTGCAGCCCCCTTTTCCTTCTTCCTCTCCCCCTGTTTCCTTCTCTCCTACTCCAACAAGGAAAGGAGGAATCCTACTCCCGGTGGGAGTAGGACTCCCCCCTTGGCACGCCCTCCTCCTAGGCTGGCCGCCTCCCCCCTTGCTCCTTTATATACGGGGGCAGGGGGCACCTCTAGACACAATAATTGATCCCTTGGATCTCTTAGCCGTGTGCAGTGCCCCCCTCCACCATAATCCACCTCGATAATATCGTAGCGGTGCTTAGGCGAAGCCCTGCACCAGTAGAACATCATCATCGTCACCACGCCGTCGTGCTGACGGAACTCTCCCTCAAAGCTCGGCTGGATCAGAGTTCGAGGGACGTCATCGAGCTGAACGTGTGCTGAACTCGGAGGTGCTGTGCGTTTGGTACTTGATCGGTCGGATCGTGAAGACGTACGACTACATTAACTGCGTTGTGCTAACGCTTCCGCTTTTGGTCTACGAGGGTATGTGGACAACACACTCCCCTCTCGTTGCTATGCATCACCATGATCTTGCGTGTGCGTAGGAATTTTTTGGAAATTACTATGTTCCACAACAAGTAGAACTTGATGAGGTAATTGTACCTTCTCCCGAATTGGAAAGTAGTTCATCACAAAAATCAGTTCCAGTGATTCCTACACCAATTAGTGAGGAAGCTAATGATGATGATCATGAAACTTCAGATCAAGTTACTACAGAACCTCGTAGGTCTCCCAGAGTACGATCCGCACCAGAGTGGTACGGTAATCCTATTCTGGAAGTCATGTTACTAGACCATGGTGAACCTACGAACTATGAGGAAGTGATGATGAGCCCAGATTCCGTGAAATGGCTTGAGGCCATGAAATCTGAGATGAGATCCATGTATGAGAACAAAGTGTGGACTTTGGTGGATTTGCCCGATGATCGGCAAGCCATAGAAAATAAATGGATCTTCAAGAAGAAGATTGACGCTGAAGGTAATGTTACTGCACAAAGCTCGACTTGTTGAGAAAGGTTTTCGACAAGTTCAAGGAGATGACTATGATGAGACTTTCTCACCCATAGTGATGCTTAAGTCTATCTGAGTCATGTTAGCAATTGGCGCATTTTATGATTATGAAATTTGGCAAATGGATGTCAAAACTGCATTCCTAAATGGATTTATGGAAGAAGAGTTGCATGTGATGCAACCAGAAGGTTTTCTCGATCCAAAGGGTGCTAACAAAGTGTGCAAGCTCCAGCGATCCATTTATGGACTGGTGCAAGCCTCTCAGAGTTGGAATAAATGCTTTGATAGTGTGATCAAAGCATATGGTTTTATACAGACTTTTGGAGAAGCCTGTATTCATAAGAAAGTGAGTGGGAGCTCTGTAGCATTTATAATATTATATGTGGATGACATATTGTTGATTGAAAATGATATAGAATTTCTGGATAGCATAAAGGGATACTTGAATAAGAGTTTTTCAATGAAAGACCTTGGTGAAGCTGCTTACATATTGGGCATCAAGATCTATAGGGATAGATCAAGACGCTTAACTGGACTTTCACAAAGCACATACCTTGATAAAGTTTTGAAGAAGTTCAAAATGGATCAGTCAAATAAAGGGTTCTTGCATGTGTTACAAGGTGTGAAGTTGAGTCAGACTCAATGCCCAACCACTACAGAAGATAGAGAGAAAATGGAAGTCATTCCCTATGCTTCAGCCATAGGTTCTATGATGTATGCAATGTTGTGTACCAGACCTGATGTGTGCCTTGCTATAAGCATAGCAGGGAGTTACCAAAGTAATCCCAGAGTGGAGCACTGGACAACGGTCAAGAACATCCTGAAATATCTAAAAAGGACTAAGGATATGTTTTTCGTTTATGGAGGTGACAAAGAGCTCATCGTAAACGGTTACGTCGATGCAAGCTTTGACACTGATTCGGATGACTCTAAGTCGCAAACCGGATACATATTTTTATTGAATGGTGGAGCTATCAGTTGGTGCAGTTCCAAGCAAAGCGTCGTGGCGGGATCTACGTGTGAAGCGGAGTACATAGCTGCTTCGGAAGCAGCAAATGAGGGAGTCTGGATGAAGGAATTCATATCCGATCTAGGTGTCATACCTAGTGCACCGGGTCCAATGAAAATCTTTTATGACAATACTGGTGCAATTGACTTGGCAAAGGAATCCATATTTCACAAGAGAACCAAGCACATCAAGAAACACTTCAATTCCATATGTCGTCAAGTGTCAGAGGGAGATATAGAGATTTGCAAGATACATACGGATCTGAATGTTGCACACCCGTTGACTAAGCCTCTTCCACGAGCAAAACATGATCAGCACCAAAACTCCATGGGTGTTAGAATCATTACTTTGTAATCTAGATTATTGACTCTAGTGCAAGTGGGATACTGAAGGAAATATGCCTTAGAGGCAATAATAAAGTTATTATTTATTTCCTTATTTCATGATAAATGTTTATTATTCATGCTAGAATTGTATTGATCGGAAACTTAGTACATGTATGAATACATAGACAAAACATAGTGTCCCTAGTATGCCTCTACTTGACTAGCTCGTTAATCAAAGATGGTTAAGTTTCCTAACCATAGACATGTGTTGTCATTTGATAAACGGGATTACATCATTAGGAGAATGATGTGATGGACATGACCCATCCGTTAGCTTAGCATTATGATCGTTACCGTTTCATTGCTACTGCTTTCTTCGTGACTTATACACGTTCCTCAGACTATGAGATATGCAACCACCAAATACCGGAGGAATACTTTGTGTGCTACCGAACATCACAACGTAAATGAGTGATTATAAAGTGCTCTACAGGTGTCTCCGAAGGTGTTTGTTGGGTTGGCATAGATCGAGATTAGGATTTGTCACTCCATGTTTCGAAGAGGTATCTGTGGGCCCTCTTGGTAATGCTCATCACTATAAGCCTTGCAAGCAATGTGACTAATGAGTTAGTTGTGGGGTGAAGTATTATGGATCGAGTAAAGAAACTTGCCGGTAACGAGATTGAACTAGGTACGATGATACCGACGATCGAATCTCGGGCAAGTAACATACCGATGACAAATTGAACAACATATGTTGTTATGCGGTTTGACCGATAAAGATCTTCGTAGAATATGTAGGAGTCAATATGAGCATCCGGGTTTCGCTATTGGTTATTTATCGGAGATGTGTCTCCATGTCTACATAGTTCTCAAACCCGTAGGGTCCGCATGCTTAACGTTCGATGACGATTTGTATTATGAGTTATATGTTTTGATGATCGAAGTTTGTTCGGAGTCCCGGATGAGATCACGGACGTGACGAGGAGTCTCGGAATGGTCGAGACATAAAGATTAATATATTAGACCATGTTATTTGGACACCGGAAGTGTTCCGGGTGGTTTCGGGTAAAAATGGAGTGCCGGAGGGGTTACCAGAAACCCCGGGGAACTAATGGGCCACCATGGGCCTTAGTGGAGAGAGAGGAGGACAGCCAAGGCATGCCGTACCCCCCCTTAGCAGTCCGAATTGGACAAGGGAAGGGGGGCGGCGCCCCCTTTCCTACTCCCTCTCCCTCTCCTTCATTCCCCCTCTCTTCCTTGTAGAGGAATCCTACTAGGACTAGTAGTCCTAGTAGGACTCCCTCTCCTTGGGCGCGCCCCTAGGGCCGGCCGGCCTCCCCCTCCCTCCTTTATATACGGGGGCAGGGGGGCATCCTAGAATACACAAGTTTCTCTTAACCGTGTGCGGTGCCCCCCTCCACAGTTACACACCTCGATCATATCATCGGAGTGCTTAGGCGAAGCCCTACGCCGGTAACATCATCATCACCGTCACCACGCTGTCGTGCTGACGAAACTCACCCTCGTCCTCAACTGGATCAAGAGCACGAGGGACGTCATCGAGCTGAACGTGTGCTGAACCCGGAGGTGCCGTACGTTCGGTACTTGGATCGGTTGGATCACGAAGAAGTTCGACAACATCAACCGCGTTACTAAACGCTTCCGCTTTCGGTCTACGAGGGTACGTGGACACACTCTCCCCTCTCATTGCTATGCATCTCCTAGATAGATCTTGCGTGATCATAGGATTTTTTTTTGAAATTACTGCGTTCCCCAACAATAATGATAGCATCACGACAACTAGCAAAGCAAAGATAGTAGTGATATCTAAGGTAATTGTCATCTTGCCTGAAATCCCAATAGGAAGAAGACCGAATCCATGAAGTATTCGAACCAACATAGTAGAACGAATCCTCACACTCGCGATGTTACCGACAACTATCAAGGAGAAGTACAACCGGAAAGAAGCAAACAACATGGTAAACTAGCCAGGCATGAATATGGCATGATGCACAATCAAGTATGACGCATGTCCGATTTAAATATGCATGGCATGGCAAAGTGCAACAATCAAATACTAAAAATTAAGTGGAGCTCAATATGCGACGAGTTGCATATTGACGAAACACCACATTCAATTATTTAGTTTGCTCCCGTTTATGAACAAGACAAGATTAAATGTTGGTTAACATGGAAAGAGGTGAAGCATGAGCAAACTATCTATCTAGGCAAGTTAAATGAGGCCCGAAACAACAAACACAAATTCTGGAAAATCCCCATATGCAAATTTCGAATTTGGTACTGTTCTGCCCTAAACCATATTTTTAGAGTTGTTAAACATGCAAAGTAAGTGAACCATGTTACTCTACACATTTTTCACCCCATTTACATATAAAGAACATTTAATTCGAAGCTACAGTTATTTAGATATGAATTAAACCATTTTAGCATTTTATTTATGCAAATTAATGCAAATAGCAATTTTAAACATTTTTAACATGGATAAAGTTGGATATTATGAAACTAGATGAAATTGTAAGCATTTTACATATATGTAGTTTGTTTAATTCTGATGTACGGTTTGTGAGATATTAAATGCATGAACATGGAGGACTTTTCTGCAAAATAGCAATTCTCCGGATAAATGGATAAATTCATCCTGTGGGAAAAACATGTATCGGGCCGAGATCTGGATCGAATTGGGCTGCTCAACATGACACTTGGGCTGCCTCGGTGATGGGCTAGGGCGGTCGAAGAGCGCAGTTGGTCCAGTAGGCACGCTAGCAGGCACGCCGCCCAGGAGGAGCTGGGGCGGAGCGCATATGCAGAGGAAGCCCACGCGCGTTGAAGGAGTGGTCAACGGGCGATGAACAAGGCATCATACTCCTCTTCTCGATGCAGAGGCTGGACAGGCGCGGCTCAATGGGCGTGGGGCTGTAGTGCCGGTGCGGGGACATCCGGATCCAAGGCGGGGGAGATGCGTGGAGGCGGGGAATGATCGGAGGTGGGGCTGGTGGTGAAGAGGCGAGCTGGGCGGTGTGGTCTCCCTAGAGTAAAAACAACAGAGAGTGTAGAGGGAGAGAGAGGTGATGCGACAAGAGAAGGAAGGTCGGGAAGTAGACAGTGACCTGCGAGGCTTCACCGGTGGCTGCGCTCGCCGGTGATGAGCAACCAGAGGTAGGGAAGCCATTGGCGTTGGGGACGACCCACAACGACGGCTTGTGCGGGACTCCGGCGAGGAGGATGTCGAGGACGCGGCGGTAGCGAACTTGAAGATAACGATGGGGAGGCATCAACAACAGATGTGGACGGAGAGGTCGCGTCTTGCGGCATGTAGAGCTCTGGTGCTCGCGCCATGGCTTCCCTGGTAGTAGAAGAGAGGCAGAGAGGTGAGGCACCGGAGAGAGCGGGATCTGGAGGGAGGATAAGAAGAAAAATCACGGGGGAGGGGATGGTCCTGTGGGTCGCTCCGGCGATGAGGTGCAGGGGGAGGCCTCGTGTGCCATAAAGCTCAGGAGGGGAGGCGCACGGGTGGAGGAGGAGCTCAGACATGGGTGTGGGCGTGCGAGGAGCTACATTGCTAGTTGGATGGATTTCTCGGTGGGGATTGGGCGGCGTTGAAAGCGAGGGGAGACCAGGTGGTTGCGGGATGGGTCCCGAGAGAGTGGCGGCCGGGAAGGGACAGCTCCCCTAGAATTTAGGGTTGGCTCCGATCTGGCTAGGGATGCATCTACTATTTATAAAGCAGGTGGATTAGGTTAGGGGCAAGATATGGACCCTCCGATCAAAATCAGGTGATTGAGAAAAAATAGGCCATGGGAGTTAAAATAAGAAATCGAAGATACATGGGATGTTCGGGGACGATCCGAACCCATCGGTCACAACCGAGTGATTCGGGTTCGAGGAAGTTTTCGAACGCGCACAAGGAGGATCTGTGCACTGTGCAGTGAGGCTAGCCGGCCAGACAAGAGGGACTCAAAAAACCCGGTTGGTCTCAGAACAAACAACAAAGACAATGAGGAGAAGCGCCAACTACGAACGGATGCAAGTTTCGAAAAATGACGGCAACGGAGTAGCGATGCAATGTGAATGATGCTGAAAGTGCTAGTTATCGACCAGAGGGGGGGGGGTGAATAGGCGATTTTTATGGAAGTCTTCAAATCGTGGAAGTTTTGAAGACAAACAATAGAAATGACCTAATTGATATGCAGCGGAAGATAAACTACAACAAGCAAACCATAGTCAAGTATGCAATAATGTGAAAGTACAAAGACTGATAGTAGCTTAGTAGTAAGGATCAGGATGGAAGATAGTATGAAGCCAACCAACGATAGTAGTCAAGCAATGAAGTCAAACAGGTACGACAAATAGGCAATGACTTCACGAAGACAAACACTAAGTAAAGGGAGGGAGAGGATAGAACCAGTCACTTGTTGAAGACACAGGATTTGTTGGACCAGTTCCAGTTGCTATGACAACTGTACGTCTGGTTAGGGAGGCTGAGATTCAACTCAGAAGACCATGTCTTCACCTTATTCCCCTTGAGCTAAGGACACACAGTCCTCGCCCAATCACTTTGGTAAGTCTTCAAGGTAGACTTCCGAACCTTCACAGACTTCGTTCACCGGCGATCCACAATGACTCTTGGATGCTCAGAACGCGACGCCTAACCAGTTGGAGGATTCACAGTCCTCAAGTGTAATAAGTCTTCATGTCACACAGACAGGAAGACTTCAGTGATGCCTAAGACTCTTTAGCTCTGGGTGTTTGGGCTTTATCCTCGCAAGGATTTCTCTCTCTCAAAGGCTTCGAGGTGGGTTGCTCTCAAAACGACAAAAGCCGTGTACTAACTCTAAGCAGCCACCAATTTATGGTGTAGGGGGTGGGCTATTTATAGCCACAAGGCAACCCGACCTGATATGTCTGAAATGACCCTGGGTCACTAAGGAACTGACACGTGTTCCAACGGTCAAATTTCAAACACACACGACAACTTTACTTGGGCTACAAGCAAAGCTGACTCATCCAGCTCTGGATAAGATTTGCTCTCATTGTCTTCTCTCGAAGACATAGGATTTGGGTTGAGCATCAGTTCAGTCATTCTGACTTTGTTCACTTGGACCCCACTTAACAGTACGGCGGATCCTATGACTCAACAAAGAAGAAAAAGGAAACAACGAGACGACAAAGTCTTCGTGCTCCATAGTCTTCACTCAATGTCTTCTCATGTCATAGTCTTCAATATGAATATCTTCACATACCACCATTGTCGTCAATGTCTTCATACATTTTTAGGGGTCATCTCCGGTAGGTAAACCGAATCAATGAGGGACACTACCTGTGTTATCCTGCAATTCTCACAAACGCATTAGTCCCTCAACCAACTTTGTCGTCAATACTCCAAAACCAACTAGGGGTGGCACTAGATGCACTTACAATCTCCCCCTTTTTGGTGATTGATGACAAACTGGTTGAAGTTTTCAACGGGGATAAAGTATGTGAAATTGTAAAGGATAGGGTATTGTCTTCATAAGTGGCAAAGGCTCCCCCTGAAGATGTGCATATAAGTAATTTGCTTTTGGAATGCAAATGCACATGGCAGGTTGTACTTATGGAGATCCTTTTCAACTTATGAAGATAATTCGTCATGCATGAAATGATATGGCTAAGAGAAAGACATGCATAATGAAAAATGGACGTCTGCAGAATGATCTAAGTGTGGAAGTTATCATCGCACATGCGGAAGTTATCATCGCATCACAGAAAAGCAAATAAGTAGCAGACGATCGTCAAGTTTAAGTGTTACAACTCAAAGAACCAAATGTATCAAAAGCGAGAGTTGTAAACACAAGGCAAAGTATAAAGCAACCGCCCATATGAACCCGCTTGAAGACTGTCAAACTCATATGCTTCTCCCCCTTTTGTCAGTAATGACCAAAAAGGTTTGAAGACATAGAGCATCTACTTGTTCCCATGAGGAGTAGGTGAAGTAGCAGGGTTGTCGTTGTTGTTTGGCGGCGCAGACGCACTTGGTGCAGTGTCGATGCGTGCAGAAGTAGGGGGCGGTGAAGTAGCATCGTCTTCATCATCGATCACTTTGGCATTCACAGTTGCCGCGGAGGAAGAATAGTCAGAGTCTTCAAGGGATGGGGTTCGACGTAGGACAGCATTCCATGGAGGAGTGGAGTCAAACTTGAATCTTTCAGTGAAGCCATCGTCTTGAAGATCTGCTTCAGCACTAAGCAGCGTCAAACTATTCCATGATCGTCGACAGGTCTCGTGAGTGACAAAGGCATTCTTGGTGGCAAGATTTTGAATGCGATTGACGTCTACCAAGAGGCTTTGCATTTGTCGCTTGAGCCAAAAGTGATGCTTGTCTTGTTTCTGATGAAGTGCCACAAGAAGTTCTCGGTCATTTAGGACGCGAGAGCGCTTCTTAGGCCTTTGGGCAATTGTGCTCTCAGTAGCTTCAGTTTGCACATGATGAGGCAGACGAGTGTTCCCAGCCATTGGATAGACACGAGTTACTGCTTGGACTCCTTCCATGGGTTGAGTGAAGCTTTGGTATTCAGCAATTTGAAGACAAAGAGGCTTCTTGGCAGGCTCAGGGTATATGGCTTCAACTGACATATCAACCTCTGGTAGAAAGATCAGATGATTGCGAGCAGAGGGCTGATAGTTGATAGCAGAGTGTAGCTTGATGAGGCGCATGACCCATGGAGCATAGAATTTCAGGCCAAAAAGGTCAGATCCAGACGCAGCCAGTTGCCGGATGAAGAATTCTTGTGTATTGAAGCTGATGCCATTGAGGATGTAAAAGACCAATGTCTTCATGGCTCCTTCAAGTTTTGCAGCTGATGAATGCCCTTTGATAGGCCATAGAGTCCGCCTGGTGATGTGATATATTATGCGAGGCAGATACTCAAGGTCATCAACAAAGAACTCCTTTGGGTATTCAGCGTCAGGTGGCAGAGGCATCATCATGCTCAACATCTGGCTCATGTTGGGCTCTGGCTTATGGAAGATGCTCTCCAGTGCATTGCGGTGGAGTTGACAATCAGGTTCGAACAGCTCTCCGGGAGTGGGTAGGCCTGTAAGCTCAATGATGTCAAGAGCTTTGGCTTCATGATGAACATTTCCTGTCATCCACTCGAGAACCCATGTCTTTGTATCCCTGTTGTAGCCGCGAATGTGGAGGGTAGCATAGAATTGAAGCAAAAGTTCCTCATTCCAATGTTCTTTGTCTGTCACAAAGCTGAGCAGTCCTACGTCATGAAAGCAGTCAAGTGCTTCTTCTAAGCATGGCAGTCTACCAATGGCTTCAGTGTCGAGGCGCATATGAGGGAAAATGCGCCCTTGATCATACAGAACGCAGGAGTAATAGCTTTGATGTTGATAGCTCCAGAAACGATCAGATGATATTCTTGGCCTTGAGTAGGGGTTCTTTGCGCTGTCAAAGAAGGTGTTGTGGCTTTTGAAGCCATTTGCATTGAAGGTCCCTGTAGAGGTGGCAGTACCTGGGAACCTTGGCAGTCTTGGCTTTGGTTTCTGGACCCGAGGCCTATGCTCAATATGATAATCAAACTGAGGACCAGAGGCATTAGGCAGAGGGACCAGAACTGGCCATTTGACAGTGATTAGCTGGCCATGGTTGTATGCTTGCTCAATTGTATGGGGCCTTGGTGGTGGAACAGGAGCAGTGGCAACAACAGAGTCTTCAGGCTGCACAATAGATGCTTCAGGAGCAGTTGCATCATTGGCTTCGGGCATATTGGTTGCTGCAGGCTCCACACTTGCTTCAGCCATGACTACGTCATTGGCTTCATTTGTGTTGGTGGTGGCAGCCTCAAGATTTCCAACCTCCACTTGATGAGCTGGAGGGTCTGGCACTGGCACATTCACTTCAGGAACAACTTCTTCAGTAATGGGGGGAGTAAGGACACGTTCTTCTTCTTGATTGTCATCGGCTGATGCAGCCGGATTGTCTTCAGCAGCTTTGGCTTCAGACACAGAGACATTCACAGTCGGAGTGGCTTCTGGGAACACTTGACGTGCAACAGGTTGGTGGTGCACTTCTCCTTCTGGAACGCTCGAAAGAGGGACTTGAGGCCTTGGTCCTTTGCGAAGCCTGCGTAATGCCGGCGACGCCTTTGGAGATGGAGTAGGCTGGGCCTCATCCTCTTCTTCTTGCACAGGTGGTGTGACTTGTTGTTGGTGGGGAGTACTCGGGGAGTCTTGTTGTTGTGGGCGATCAGCCCATGATGCATCCTGAGCAATTGGCGTCAGAGGATGACCAATGCTGATGAGTTCGCTGTTCGTGAGAACAGGCGATGATACCAAGTTGTGTTCAATCTGAGGAAGAACTACATCATCTTCAACATTGTCATTGTGACCAATGTCTTCAGCAGCGGTGGGATCAACTGATGGAATGTCTTCAGCTTCATGAGCCTCTGTGGAAGCAGGCTCATGAACTATCATTCGTCGTTCTTGGTGTTCAGATGCAGGGCGAACCATTGAGATAGGTTCAACAACTAAGGGCTCTGTGGGAGTAGTCCGATTCTTCTTGGTTTTGCGCTTCTTCTTGGAGGGAGCAACATCAGAGGCTTCTGTATTTTTCCTTTTTCTGGCTTCAGCCTCGGCAGCCCTCGTCTTCTTCGGTTTTGAAGCGGTTGACTTGACCTTTGGCTTCGAGCCAGTCATGCTGCTTGGGAAGACTATGCGAGGTTCTTCCTGCCTTGAAGGTGCAGATTGGTCAGTTGATAGCTTCTTCTTCTTTGCAGCCATTCTGGGGTCAATGCCAGGACGACCAAGAGCCTTGCGCTTCTCAGCCTCATTGTAGGCTAGCACACACTTGTCTGCCAGACTCTTCATGCGCTCACGAGAGCCTCTAGCTTCTTCGCGCTACTTGAGAAAGGCTTCTTTGAGCTCGTGCAGCATGATCTTGAAGTTTTTAACATCTTGCACGCTGAGGTTTGCCACATGCTTCTTGAACTGAGCTTTCTTATAGTCGATCTTGTGCTACAGTTCAACGATGCGCTGAGAAAGAGCTAGCTCAGAAGCAATGGCGCCATTGAAGGAGACGCTGAGGCCAATGGGAAGTTGCAGATCTTCAAAGCTGAGGTTTGGGGTGTCAAACCACTCATCAATGAGGTTATGGATGATTGCCACATCAAAGAGAGGCAAATCCTTGAAGATCTCTGCTTCTTCCTTGCTCTTGATCAGTTGCTCAAGAGCATCATCTGCAAGATCTTCATCGCTGGACAGATCAATGTGCTCTTCTCACAGAATGGCAGCAGGAGTCAATGTCTGATCAGTATTCTTGACGATTTCCTTTTTATTCTCCGTCTTCTTGGAGATACGGGATAGATCTTCAGACTGCACACTGTCTTCAGGAGGTGCAGTGGCCAGTGGCTTCGCACGTGAAGCTTTTGGAGGAGCAGTTGATCGTGAAGCCTTAGTCTTCTTTAGCTTCTGCAGCTTTGGAGGAGGAGCTGGGGCTTCATCAGTGTCAGCATCATTATCAGAATGATCCACTTTGGCACCTTGGACCAAGATGTAAGTGATGAGGCCATCAAGGTTGGAGAAGGGGCCGATGACATTGGGTTCTGCATCACGTGAGCCATCAGCACGGGGAGCAGAGGGACCAGGGTTGAAGTCTAACCCCAATGACTTCTTGTTTTCCTTGGTCGATGCCTTTGCGTGCTGGAAGTTGCGCTTGAAGAGATTGTCGTCACGACACCAGAGCAATGATGATGGGTCGGCATTTTCAGGCTGAGGTCCACGGACCATACAAGGATAGAAACCCTGTGCAATAGCTTCAGCTCTATTCTTGGGTGGAAGGCCTCGATAGAGAATATCACCCCAAGGACTTTTGATAGCATTCTTCTCAGCGTATTCCTGGGTCACGAACTTGTATTTGAACCATTGTTCAGCCCAATATCATTGAATCCATTGGATTCGTGTCTTGCGCTGATTATAATCCTCTTCAGGATCTGTCTTGTAAAGCTCTGCGAGGTCATCAGGCAAATCTTTTGATGTTCCCCCTCGACGCTGTCTGCCACCCTTCCTTACTGATTTCTCTGCAGCCATGAACTTCAAACTGAATGGCTTCAATACGTTCAAAGGCTTTCGCTTGCTGGACAAACAGGAACTGGCTTCGGGAGAGTTAATGTGATGTTGTAAGAATTCTGCAAACGAATGCAGACTATGAGAACCAAGGGATTCTCCCATGGACATGTACCTGTGATAGCATTAGAGATGCGAGGGAAGGGGAAGAGGTCATATGCATTCTCAGAAGATTTTGAAGATAAATCAGTTTGAAGACATTGACCTCATGATGCGAAGACATTCACTTATATGTTGAGAGTTGGTTCCAGATTTGTACGAATCCATGAATAAGTACAAGTGAGGAATCTAACTAGATATGAAGCTTAAGTGAATATACTAGGCAGTATGAGATGCAGACAGAATAGATCTAACATTGTATAGGCAGAAACCAATTTTGGTAAATAGGATGAATCATTGAGGATCAAAAAGATGGTAAAAATAGAGTTGTATTTACCACATGAAGAACTGCTAGATGGGATGAATAGGAGACCGAGCAATTCAATCCACCGTGCCCTAACTTGGCGACGGAGGACATCTACGGCGGCGGCGGAGAGGACGATGTCCGCGGCCGGCGTGAGGATGGCGTCGGAGAAGTCGCGACAGCTAAGCGCTTCGTCGCCGGCGTCGTCGAGAGCTAGCGGTGGCGCTAGGGTTTTGACGAGGTGGAGAGGTGGAAGAAGGTTTTCCTTACTGCAGGGGACATGTATTTATAAGGAAGTGTGCAGCACAGCGCAATTACGCAGGTGCCTCTGGCGGTTCACATCTGAGGGGCACATGGCAAGCATGCAACATACTCAGAGTTGTCCCACGTTCCCACGCGCGCCAGGTTTGTCAGATGGTCCTTCCGCTTCTCCGGATTTCAAACAATAAGGATGAATCAGTTAAAACATACTTAATGTTTTTCTCTATGTCTTCTGCTGACAAGGACGCAGAGAATACATTCAACAGTTTCAATAGAATGCATATGATTTGGATAGATAGAGTTTGAGATAGAAAGCATAGAGAGATTAGGGTCTGATCACATTCACTTACTTCAAAAGATTCAACTAGGAAGACATAGCTATAAGTGAATGTTGTAGAGGACAGAACACTAGTATATATATTAGAAAGCAATCAAATCATAGTGGAGAAAATCATGAAGATAAATTGAAATTGAAGACAAACTAAATGCAAAGACATTGCAAAATAACGCCATGAGTGAAACACTTCAAACCGAGAAATTTGGTGGTAGCGTTACCCACCGTATAGGAAGTATTAGACCCAGACACGACGCACAATTATCGTGGCGCTCCGAAGTCAAATTCCATGTTAATGTATTCACACTCAGAATGTACGTCTTCATTTGATTGAAGATATACTTTACTTCGTGTGTTGCACATCTAAGTCATCAACATGCATAAGTGTTAGGATGTGTGCCTGATCACAGGACATTTGAGGATTCCAAGATATTTAGCTCAAAACCGTAACTTGCAAAACCTTTTCTCGTCCAAGGGCTTTGTGAAGATATCTACCAGTTGCTCTTCAGCGTTGACGTGAATGATGTCAATATCTTTCTTCATGACATGATCTCTGAGAAAGTGATGACGAATTTCAATGTGCTTTGTCTTTGAGTGTTGGACTGGATTGTTGGCAATCTTGATGGCGCTTTCGTTGTCGCAGAAGAGAGGTACTTGTTTCAGATTGATGCCATAGTCCTTGAGAGTTTGCTTCATCCATAGAAGCTGAGCGCAGCAAGATCCAGCAACAATGTATTCAGATTCAATAGTTGAGAGTGATACACAGTTCTGCTTCTTTGAAGACCAACAGACAAGTGATCGTCCCAGAAAGTGACATGTGCCTGATGTAGACTTGCGATCCACCTTGTCACCAGCATAATCAGCATTTGAGAATCCAACCAGATCAAATTTTGAGCCCTTTGGATACCATAATCCGAGTGTTGGGGTGTAAGCTAAATATCGAAGAATTTGCTTCACAGCTAAGTGATGCGATTCCTTTGGTGCCGCTTGGAATCGAGCACACATGCAAACACTAAGCATAATATCTAGCCTAGATGCACATAGGTAAAGTAAGGAACCAATCATGGAGCGGTATACCTTTTGATCGAACTCTTTACCATTGTCGTCGGGACCCAGATGGTGTTTGGCTGGCATTGGCGTCGTGTAACCTTTGCAATCTTGCATTCCAAACTTCTTCAGACAATCTTTGAGGTATTTTTCTTGAGATATGAAGATGCCATTCCTTTGCTGACAAATTTGAAGACCAAGGAAGAACTTCAGCTCACCCATCATGGACATCTGATATTGCTCTTGCATCATGTATCCAAACTCATCACTATACTTCTGGTTGGTGCAGCCGAAGATAATGTCATCCACGTATATTTTGCACACAAACAGTTCACCATCATATGTCTTCTTGAAGAGTGTGGGAGATCCAGGTTTGAAGCCTTTGCTCTTCAGGAAGTCTTTGATCGTATCATACCAAGCGCGAGGAGCTTGTTTGAGGCCATACAGTGCTTTGTTTAGCTTGTACACCATATCAGGATGTTTTGGATCTTCAAAGCCAGGTGGTTGAGCAATGTATACTTCTTCTTCAATTTTGCCGTTGAGAAATGCACTCTTCACATCCATTTGATATAGCAAGATGTTGTGCTGGTTAGCATAGGCTAGCAGTATGCGAATAGCTTCAAGCCTAGCCACAGGAGCAAATGTTTCATCGAAGTCAATTCCTTCAACTTGAGTATATCCTTGAGCCACAAGACGCGCTTTGTTTCTGACGACTTGACCATGCTCATCTTGCTTGTTTCGATATATCCATTTTGTGCCAATAATGTTATGCTAGCGAGGGTCAGGACGCTTTACAAGTTCCCAAACATTGTTCAGCTTGAACTGTTGAAGTTCTTCTTGCATAGTTTGTATCCATTCAGGTTCCATAAAGGCTTCAGCAACTTTCTTGGGTTCTGATATTGACACAAAAGAAAAGTGCCCACAGAAATTTGCTAACTGTGTTGCTCTTGAGAGAGTAAGTGGACCAGGTGCATTGATGCTATCAATTATCTTCTCAATTTGTACTTCGTTTGCAACACGAGGATGAACTAGACGAAGACCTTGCTCTTGCTGATCATTGTCATCATTGGGAGGATTGTGTTCTGACTGAGCATTGTCTTCAGGTTGGTTAGGAGCAATGATAAGTTCCTCTTCAGGCTGTGCTTCAGAAGGCATGATTTCACCAGTTCCCATCAGCTTGATAGATTCGTTGGGCGGAGCTTCGTCTAGTGTACTTGGTAGGAGCTCTCTTTGTGAACCATTGGTTTCATCAAATCACATGTCCACAGTTTCGATGATTTTGTAGAGATAGAGGTTGAAGACCCTGTAAGAGTGCGAGTCCTTTCTGTAACCGAGCGTGAAGCCTTCGTGAGCTTTAGGTGCAAATTTTGACTTGTGATGGGGATCCTTGATCCAGCACCTAGCTCCAAATACTCTGAAGTAGCTGACATTTGGCTTCTTGCCAGTAAGGAGCTCATAGGATGTTTTGTTCAGAAGCTTATGGATGTAAACACGGTTGATGATGTGACATGCTGTATCAATAGCTTTAGGCCAGAACTTTCTTGGTGTCTTGTACTCGTCGAGCATTGTTCGAGCCATCTCAATGAGGGTTCTGTTCTTGCACTCTATGATGCCATTTTGCTGAGGTGTGTATGGAGCGGAAAACTCATGAGTGATTCCCATTGTATCTAGATAAAGATCGAGTCCGGTGTTCTTGAATTCAGTGCCGTTGTCACTTCTGATATGCTTGATCTTGACGCCGTAATTGTTCATGGCTTGATTGGCGAAGCGTCTGAAGACATCTTGCACTTCAGTCTTGTAGAGAATTATGTGCACCCATGTATATCTTGAGTAGTCATCAACAATGACGAAGCCATAGAGACAAGCTGTTGTTGTGAGGGTAGAGTAGTGAGTAGGGCCAAATAAGTCCATGTGTAACAGATCGAAGGGTTAAGATGTCGTCATGATTGTCTTCGAGGGGTGCTTTGCCCTAGTCATCTTTCCAGCTTCGCAGGCACCACACAAATGATCCTTCTTGAACTTGACACCCTCGATGCCTATGACATGCTTCTTCTTGACGAGTGTGTGTAAGTTCCTCATGCCAGCATGCCCCAGCCTCCGATGCCAGAGCCAGCATTCTGAAGCTTTTGCAAGAAGACATACGGCAAGCTATGGACCTGCTGAGAAATCTACCATGTATAGATCATCTTTCCGATACCCTTCAAAGACTAGAGACTTGTCAGATTCCATTAGTACAAGGCAACGATATTTTCCAAATAGCACCATCATGTTCAAGTCACAAAGCATTGAGACATACATTAAGTTGAAACCAAGGGATTCAACAAGCATCACTTTATCCATGTGTTGATCCTTTGAGATTGCAACTCTACCTAGACCCAATACCTTGCTTTTACCAGTGTCAGCAAATGTGATGTGACTCTTGTCTGATGGACGTAAGGTTGAGTCCATGAGAAGACTTTGATTACCAGTCATAAGATTAGTGCATCCACTGTCCATAATCCATTGTGAAGCATGAGGTGTCATACCCTACAGTGCAGTTAGGAGGATAGGCTTCACAAAGAGTGTTGTGAAGCATAAGCATTTGACGCACTCAAGGATTATCACAGCTTAGATCAAGGTTAGGACTCATAGTTTGACTGGTAAGCGATTCAGATGTGAAATACATAGTAAGACCATTTTATCATGCGTCCCTTAATGTGTTTTAGGTCCCCAGCAATAGTATCAGACGCCTTTGATTACAGGCTGGAGACCTTATTCTGCAAAAGAAAGTTAATTCTTCTTCACCACCCACATCTTCAGGGGTGGCTTAGAAGCAATGAGTCTAAGTGCAGCATCTGAGAATTTTGGCCTTGAAGCCCTAGCAAATAGCCTTGCAGGAGATGAATGATACTCATATGAATAAGCAGAAAAGTTCTTAGTTCTATGAACATAGCGGTTTGAAGACACACGCTCATATTCATAAGTTTGAGTACGATTTTCCTGCAAAACATTAGCGTTAGGGTGACTCAAGTGAGTCCTTTATCTGTATGAAGCCTTTAGGCCATATGAAGCCATAGGTCTGGGGTTTGTCTTCTTCCTTGGTGGTGTCATGATGACATTCACAGGAAGATTCTCAATACACTGCTTAGGTACCCAGATCTTCTTCATAGGTGGTCCATTCCTGCAGTTAGTACCAATATACCTGGCAAACACTTCACCATTCTGATTTTTGAACAGTTTATAGTTTGCATCAAAGGATTCATCAATGATGATAGGGTTAGCGCAAGTGAAACCAGATAAGGTGGATGGATCTACTGAAGGTTCCTTTGCAGCAACCCATGTGGTTTTGGGATACTGCTCAGGCTTCCAGAAGGAACCATCAACATTCATTTTCCTCTCGAACCCAACACCCTCTTTCCTAGGGTTTCGGTTCAGAATATGCTTTTTGAGGACATCGCAAAGTGTTTGATGTCCTTTCAGACTTTTATACATCCCTGTTTCAAGCAATGTCTTCAACCTAGCATTTTCATCAGCAATAGTAGTGGTATCCTCAGCAGAGGGGTTAGTTACCACATCAGTAGTTGAAGACAATGCAACAGTAGCAGCAGTGGAACATTCAGCAATAGAGGTAGCGTTATCATGCTCAATGCATTTTAGACATGGTGGTTCAAATCCATCCTATGTAATGCTGATTTGTTGAGCAAGTAATGAATCACGCTCCTTCTGAAGATCTTCATAGTCCACTCTTATCTTTTCAAGATCTTGCTTTCTTTGAAGACATTCAGAAGAAAGCTTCTCGTGATCAGACAAGAGAGCATTATGTTGATCTTGAAGGGCGTCAAACTTGGAATGAAGTCTCTGAAGACTCTCAGCCAATGCTTTTAACTGATCCATTTCTTCACCCAACATATCATCGCTGTTACTAAGCATGTTTTGAACCTTTTCCAAGGCTCTTTGTTGTTTAGTGGCAAGGGAAACAAGTTTGACATAGCTGGGGCCAAATTCATCACCTGATTCATCATCACTAGTTTTAGAGAGGTAGCATTCAGTTACCTTAGCACCCCCTGCCATGAGGCATGGTGAAGGTGAAGACGATTCAGGTGCAAAGGTCATCTCTTTAAGAGACTCCTTGTAGTCCTCAAACCAAGGATCATGACGAGTACGATGACCTTCATAGACCTCAGAAAGCCGGTCCCAGATTAGCTTCGCGTGATTGAGGTGCATGACGTTCCTGAACTGATTTCGAGACAGACAGGAGCAGATGACATCCTTCGCCGTGAGGTTCAGTAGAGTGTACTTGCGAATGTCATCAGCCTCCGCCATCTTGCATAGATCGGTAAGACCAACCTCAGTGACGGTCCACAGTTTGCTGTCCATAGCCATGAGTCACTTCTTCATCATGGCCTTCCACCGAGGATACTCATGACCGTCAAAGGTGGGGCAAGATACATTCCTCAATCCTGCAGTCGACATAGCTCAAACTCCAGGTGGTTAAACCGAATCACACAGAACAAGGAAGTACCTTGCTCTAATACCAATTGAAAGTGCTAGTTATCGACTAGAGGGGGGTGAATAGGCGATTTTTATGAAAGTCTTCAAATCATGGAAGTTTTGAAGACAAACAATAGAAATGACCTAATTGATATGCAGCGGAAGATAAACTACAACAAGCAAACCATAGTCAAGTATGCAATAATGTGAAAGTACAAAGACTAATAGCAGCTCAGTAGTAAGGACCCGGATGGAAGATAGTATGAAGCTAACCAACGATAGTAGTCAAGCAATGAAGTCAAACAGGTACGACAAATAGGCAATGACTTCACAAAGACAAACACTAAGTAAAGGGAGGGAGAGGATAGAACCAGTCACTTGTTGAAGACACAGGATTTGTTGGACCAGTTCCAGTTGTTGTGACAACTGTACGTCTGGTTAGGGAGGCTGAGATTCAACTCAGAAGACCGTGTCTTCACCTTATTCCCCTTGAGCTAAGGACACATAGTCCTCGCCCAATCACTCTGGTAAGTCTTCAAGGTAGACTTCCGAACCTTCACAGACTTCGTTCACCGGCGATCCACAATGACTCTTGGATGCTCAGAACGCGACGCCTAACCGGCTGGAGGATTCACAGTCCTCAAGTGTAATAAGTCTTCAGGTCACACAGACAGGAAGACTTCAGTGATGCCTAACACTCTTTGGCTCTGGGTGTTTGGGCTTTGTCCTCGCAAGGATTTCTCTCTCTCAAAGGCTTAGAGGTGGGTTGCTCTCAAAACGACAAAAGTCATGTACTAACTCTAAGCAGCCACCAATTTATGGTGTAGGGGGTGGGCTATTTATAGCCACAAGGCAACCCAACCTGATATGTCCGAAATGACCCTGGGTCACTAAGGAACTGACACGTGTTCCAACGGTCAGATTTCAAACACACATGGCAACTTTACTTGGGCTACAAGCAAAGCTGACTCATCCAACTCTGGATAAGATTTTCTCTCATTGTCTTCGCTCGAAGACATAGGATTTGGGTTGAGCATCAGTTCAGTCATTCTGACTTTGTTCACTTGGACCCCACTTAACAGTACGGTGGATCCTATGACTCAACAAAGAAGAAAAAGGAAACAATGAGATGACACAGTCTTCGCGCTCCATAGTCTTCACTCAATGTCTTCTCATGTCATAGTCTTCAATATGAATATCTTCACATACCACCATTGTCGTCAATGTCTTCATACATTTTTAGGGGTCATCTCCGGTAGGTAAACCGAATCAATGAGGGACACTACCTGCGTTATCCTGCAATTCTCACAAACGCATTAGTCCCTCAACCAACTTTCTTATCAATACTCCAAAACCAACTAGGGGTGACACTAGATGCACTTACAGATGCAATGATGAATGCAACAACCAAACAAATCACATGGCGACAAAGAAATACATGGAAGGCGTCTGGAGCGTTAGTTTCGGGTCGTTACAACTCTCCCCCACTTAAAAGAGATCTCGCCCCAATATCTAAGAATGAAAACGGAGAGAAGAGGTAATACTAAGTTGCTTCTTGGCAAACGAGTGAAACCCAAGAATCTTGGCGGTTGAACAACTTGAAAGAAATAAGACAAATAAGATGAATGAAGTTGCAAACACTTCGTTAGAAAAGAGGGAACAAGAAACACCATGAGAAATTTGGAGGTCACAAAGACATGAATGACGAGCTCAATGGACAAGAAATAATTTGAAACAACTTTGGTTGAAACAGGATAAACAAGGGAGAGAAGAATTTGGACAACACTCTAGTTGAAAATGGAAGGATTTGGGCATGAACTTGACAAGATGGGATGATACTTGACGAGAGCAACAAAACAACGCCTTCGGGAAAATGAAAGAATGGAATGAAAAGAACGGAGAAGAAAAAAACATCTTCTACCTCAAATGAATTTGAAAGAGCATCCTTAGGAGAAAGGCTTGAACGGAGTTGTTAAACGATTCAACAACCAAAGATATGCTTCACATGGCCTTATGACAATATCTCAATAATTTAAGGTGAAATTCTGCCACTAACAAAAACAATTGATTGCTTGCGAGGAATGAAGAGATGCAAAACTCCACTTCAAAAGATAAGGGAGAATGAATTGCACTTCGAAATGCAAGGAAAGAATACTTGAGCTCCTCCAACAAGAATCTTGACGAACACTTCGATAACCAATTAAATCCTTAATGAACCATCATGAAGAAACTTTTGAAGGACTCCAGATAGATAACAAGATGATCGAAATGAAAATTAAGTTCAAAGATCAAGATAAGCCTTGTGATGATTTAGATGGGGTTTCATGACGAGATAACTGAGAAAACTTGAAACTCCGGGAAAGAAAAAATGAAAACACTTGGAATCGTGAATTCATTCACCATGAACAAACTTTGAAAGAAGGAATTAAATCACCTTGAGGTGCAAGAATAAGGGTTATGTTATGCTTATCCTTCATCAACTTAAATTGATGAAAAACAATAGGTTTTGCATACTACTTATTTTTCTTGAAAAGGATTGAAGAGAGATATAACACAAACTTGGAAAGGTCTAGAATGAACCACCAGTGGTATTTAGGAAAGGACAAATGAATTGATATGATAACAAGAGAAGAGAAATCTCTAATGGACCACTATAAGACTTTGAAAATGAACGAAGAGAAGAGAAGGAGTCACTGGAAAGAATTAGAAAATGCACAAAGATACTTGGAAAAATTTAGATACAAGAGAAAAAAGGGTCACGAGCTGAGTAGAGAATACTCGAACGACCCGCCGGTAAGAATTTCAGAATGAGAGTTGAAAGGTGAGAAGGAATGAATATTTTCGAGATGATGGCCTCCAGAATCAAAACAAAAACACTCCTGAAAAGCTTCAGCCAAGATTGAACCATGAATCCTCAAGAGAATGGAGCAAGATTTAAGAGAAACTCTTCTTCGGTCTTCAAAGCCAAGAATGATGACAAGAGCCCACCATGAAGAATTGTTGAGACACTCCAGAACAATGAATAAAGAAATGTTGAGCGAAAGATGAAAATAATTTGAAAGCGATCTTGGAGAAGGCACATGACTGATGATAATTCATTGTTACATCAAACTTTAGAAAGTATTTAAGAATAACTCCGGAAAAATTAGAAGAGCCATTTAAGATCTTGGGAAAAGACCCGTGGGTTATGGCCCACTCAAAGATACACCATTGAACAAATTTTGAAAGAAATATTGCACTGGTTGATTTAAATGGCTTGAATGAGAGACAACGGCTTGAACATATTAAGGATGGAAACACGTATCTTGTTAGATATCTTCGACACTCCGAAGAAGAGATAGAGAGAGTCGAATAAACAAGAGAATCTTGGATAAGAAATTCCAACACACGGAAAATATGTGAAATTAAAAGGAAGAGATATGATTAACATCGAAGCTTGGATTTAGTCCACCAGAGAAGAAAACGAGAACAAAAGAACGATGAATGTCGGGGGGATGAACCCCAGGCAGGCAACGGAACCCGGATCCTTCTAAAAAACAACGGGGCCGGCGTCGTCCCTCAAGATGGCGCACGCTTGGACGGGTCGCTCGACACGTCCAGGCCTCGCGACCCGGCCAGGCACCTCGACTCGGCCTCGACAACCAGTAAAAGATAGCCGAAACCAGCACGACCAAGACTTCCTCCAACGGCCAGCTCCACCCGTGGCGTGTTCCACAACCCAGCCACGGGTCAGCTCCCGTCCCATCTAGGCCGTGCGATGGGACGAGTCTTCATTCACTGATGACCGAGGCAACAGTGCCCTGCCCATGCCTCTGGTCAGCCGGAGTGTGGCAACAGTGCCCCTCACCTACCCGCTGACCAGGGCCGGCGTGGCAACAGTGCCCCCGTCGTCACTGCTGATGATAGCAAGCGGCAACCTGACGGAGCGCCACTGTACACGACTCGGCTTGGCCACTCCCTGATGATCGACAAGACGGCGCATAGTCCCCCTAGGCACACGGGGCCTGCACCTAGGGGAACCCGGTGAACCATAGGCCCCTGGCGGGACCCAGCCCGGGTGCTCAGACGCTGATGACCCGGCCCCACAATCTTGTAACATTACCATTTTACCCATGGAGGGTTGGCCTATAAAACCCCCCAGGAGCCCTCACGTATACGGGCAAGTAAGCAACGATAGATAAGTTAGCCACCAATCAGTAGAACACACCCGAGGAGAAGGAGCAACCTAAGCCTTGGTCAGCCTTCCTTCTTCCTTCACACAGCTCCAGGAGCAACCTTGTACTGTTGCATATCAACCACACTTGACAGGCTAGGGGTGTTATCTCTCCGGAGAGCCCCGAACCTGGGTATGTCTTGCGTCCCGCGCTCGCTCATGCCAACCCCGCCTCTGGAGCCCACTAGTGCTCTCGAGCCTCCTCCCCTCTTTAGTCATCCCATGGCATCTACCGTGCGCCCACCACGACAGTTGGCGCCCACCGTAGGGCAGCTCGAGGAGCTGACCGGGAGCATGCTTCAGACGGGGCTCCTCTCCGGCTCCGACGAGCCCGTCATGTTGGCGGACGACGTCATCGCCGCACTCGCCGCCTCCTTCGCCGCACTGCGCATCTCCGATGCACCCGCGGCCGATGAGTACCCCAGCGAGGTACTCAGCTACTCCGACTCTCCCCTCTCCCTCGGTGGCGGCATTTCCACTGGGGCAATGGACGTCCACGTGGAGGTTTTCGTCACTGGCACCGACGCCTCCTCTTCGTCGAGCAAGACGAGGAAGGCCGCCGAGGCCAAGGCCATAGTGGAATGGGCCGAGCCATCCAACCCATTGCGTGCCGTGATGCAGAGCCTCTGCGTCCCCATCGGCACCGACATCGATGCCTCCAACATCTCCGAGGCCCGAGCCCAGCTCGAGCAAAGGCGCCAGCAGATGCGGGACCTGACCGAGACGCGCGCCGCCACACAGCATCGTCTGGACTCCACTCAGCTGGAGCGCAATGCCGCCTACGGATTCACGCCTGTCGCGGCCGAGCCGAGCCGGGTCACCGAGTACGGGCCCGGGGAGGAGCGATCGGCCGCGCCCTCGACGCCATCCCGACCGTCTACGAGACCCCCGTGAAGAACATGCGCGCTGCCCAGGCGGCCGCGGTCGGCCTGGATCAGCTCATAGGCGAGGAGCTGAAGGAGTGCATCAAGCGGATGCATGACCTCCTCAACACGACCAACGCCCAACAAGACCGCCTCAACCAGCTCGCCAAGCCAGCGGGATCCGGCTCCGCCCGCATCATCGGACCCGACGACCTTTAGCACACGGCGTCCTCTCGACCTGGCGAGGCGCACTTCGGCCGAACCCGGACTCGGAGCGACCCGGCCGCTACGGCTGTCGGCGGCTTGGGCGACGAGCCCGCCCTAGAGAACTGACGCGGACCCGGCCAGCCTGGCTGACGTCCAGCTCCGACCAACCCGGCCCCCGTGGCCCGGTCTCCAGTCGACTCGGCGCATGCGCCATTGATGCCGCCGATGCTCGCCACCACCTCAACCAGCTCGCTCACTCCCTGGAGGTGGAGGAAAGCGGTGCCATTGGGCCGGCGTGTTTTGGCCCACGCATCCGGGAGGAGCCCTTTCCCAAGGGGTTCATACTTCTCCGCGACACCCCCAAGTACAACGGGACCGTGAAGCCAGAGGACTGGCTCACCGACTACACCACCGCCATCGGCATTATCGGCGCCAATCGCCGACTCGCCGTGCGCTACACGCCGCTCATGCTCCAGGAGTCAGCCCGCACCTGGTTGAACAGTATGCCAATGGGTAGCGTCAACACATGGGTCGACTTCGAGCAGGCCTTCGTCGGTAACTTCACGAGGACCTACAAGTGACCCGGCCGCCCCAGCGAGCTCGCCATGTGCGTGCAGGGGCCGACGGAGACCGGCGGGGCGGCCCTCGCACGCTGGACCAAGCTCCGGAATAGCTGCGAGGGCGTCCACGAGGTCCAAGCAATCCAGTACTTCGTCAATGGGTGCCGAGACGTCACCCTCCTCAAGCACAAGCTCTTGCGCTCCGAGCCGGCCACCATGGCCGCGCTCATGGTGACGGCAGACAAGTACGCCAACGCCGACTCCGCCATGAGGATCCAGGTGGCACTGGATGAAGCCGGCAAGGCAAAGCCAGTTCCCCCTCCTAAGCCAGCCGGCGAGAGCAGCCGGCAGCAGCACCAGCAGAACAACAAGCGCAAGGCCGACCAGCCGGCTCAGTGCTACGACAACCAGCTCGTCGCGGCCACCGAGCCCGTGGCAGACTTGGCAGCCAAACGCCGGCAGATCGGCAAGACGGCATGGCAACCCGCCATGAGCTTCGAAGAGATGCTCGACACTCCATGCAAGCATCACAGCTGCGCGAGGCCATCCATGCACATGCTTCGGCAGTGTGACATCAACAAGCGCATCATGAGGGGTGACATTCCGCCTCCTCCGGCTCCG
The DNA here is from genome assembly GCF_018294505.1 of Triticum aestivum. Lineage (NCBI taxonomy): Eukaryota > Viridiplantae > Streptophyta > Magnoliopsida > Poales > Poaceae > Triticum > Triticum aestivum. The sequence goes on along the minus strand of NC_057810.1, from coordinate 443,524,692 downwards.
GCTCCAGGCGCGGGACAGCCGCCTCCGCCTCCACCTCCGCCACCGCCCCCAGCCGGCGGCACGATGCGCGCTGCCGCCTACCCGGACCAGAACACGGCCTACGTCGTCTTCACCAGCCTCGACGACGATAAGTGCAGCGAGCGCCTCCTTCGACAGGAGGTGAACACCGTCGTCCCGGCCAAACCAGAGTTCATGCACTGGTCGGACCGCCCGGTCACCTGGACCCGGGAAGACCACCCGACTGTCATGCCGAATCTGGGTGGCTACGCCCTCATCCTCAACCCACCATTGTTGCACGACGCACATGCAAGTTTTCCTGGGTCCTCATCAACAGCGGCAGCAGCATCAACATCCTCTACCATGACACGATGACCAAGCTCGGCCTCGAGTCCAAGGACCTAGAGCCGACCTGGACAATCTTCCACAACAGCATTCCCGGCCTCTCCTACTCTCCCATTGGCCGGGTCTGGCTCGACGTCTTGTTTGGCGACAGCAACCATTTCCGGTGCAAGCCAATATGGTTCGAGGTGGTGGACCTGTCCAGCGCATACCACGCACTGCTGGGCCGACCCACGCTCGCCAAATTTATGGCGGCCCCCCACTACGAGTATCTGAAAATGAAGATGCCGGGTTCAAAGGGCCTCATCACCGTCACCGGCGACTACCACAAGTCCCTGGAGTGCACCCGAGACGGTGCCAAGCTGGCTGAGTCGTCGGTCATTGCTGAGGAGCGGCGCCAGCTTGACCGAATCGTTGCCATGGCGGGCGAGGCCTCGGCCGCGTCGATCCCGACCGAGGAGCCGGCTGACGAGGCGCCTTCAAGCCCTCCAAGGAGACCAAGAAAGTGATGCTGAACCCGGAAGACCCCAGCTGCAGCAAGTACATTGTCGTAGGCACCCGCCTCGACAGCAAATAGGAAGGCGAGCTCGTCGACTTCCTCTATGAGAATCGGGATATATTTGCATGGACCCCCAAGGACATGCCAGGTATCCTGAGGAAGTACGCCGAGAACAAACTCCACGTCCGCAAGGACGCCAAGCCTGTCCGTCAACCCCTGCAACGTTTCTCCGAAGATAAGAGAAGAACCATCGATGAAGAGGTCGCCAAGCTTTTGGCGGCCGGCTTCATCATGGAAGTGTTCCGCCCCGAGTGGCTGGCCAACCCAGTCCTCGTCCTGAAGAAGAACAAGACCTGGCACATGTGCATCGACTACACCAGCCTTAACAAGGCCTGTCTCAAGGATCCATTCGCCCTCCTGCGGAGCGACCAAGTCATCGACTCGACCGCCGGGTGCGAGCTCCTGTCCTTCCTGGACGCGTACTTCGGCTACCACCAGATCAAGCTGGACCCGGCCGACGCCCTGAAGATGTCCTTCATCACGTCCTTTGGGGCGTATTGCTACATCACCATGTCGTTCAGCTTGAAGAACGTCGGCGCCACTTTCTAGCGCTGCATGCAGAAATGCCTGCTGCCGCAACTCGGACGCAATATCCACGTCTACCTGGACAACATCATGGTGAAGACCAAGCGGCACCTCACGCTCCTCGACGACCTGAAGGAAACATTCACCAACCTCCGTGAATACAAGGTCAAGCTCAACCCGAAAAAATGCTTTTCGGCAGCCCGGCCGGAAAGCTACTCGGCTTCCTCATTTCGGAGCGCGGCATTGAGGCGAACCCAGAAAAGATCAAGGCCATCAAGCGCATGCGCAAGACGGCTTGGCTGTGTGATGTCCAGAAATTCATCGACTACTTGGCCTTGATCAGCCGGTTTCTCATCTGGCTGGGCGAGAGGGCCCTACCCCTGTACCAGCTGATGAAGAAGACGACACCGTTCGAATGGAACGACCAGGCGGACGAGGCCTTCCGAGACCTCAAGCGCATGCTCTCCATCGCACCAGTCCTGGCCATGCCGGCCGACAAGGAGCCGTTGTTGCTCTACATAGCCGTGACCTCACGGTCGGTCAGCATGGTGTTGGTGGTCCAGCGTCCGGTCTACTACCTGAGCGAGGTGGTCTCCAACTCCAAGCAGAACTACCCACACTACCTGAAGATGTGCTACGGCGTGTACTTCACTGCCAAGAAGCTAAAGCAGTACTTTCAAGAGCACGTCATCACCATGGTCAGCACGACCCCTCTCGGCAAGATCATCCGGTATCGGGATGCCTCTGGCCGGGTCGCCAAGTGGGCGCTCGAGCTAGCCGGCCACACCATTGTCTACGAGGCCCACACCACGATCAAGTCTCAGGCCTTGGCCGACTTCCTCATCGACTGGACCGAGACCCAGTACCTGCCGCTGCCTCCGGACTTGACGCACTGGCACATGCATTTGGACAGCTCCAAGATGCGACTTGGCCCAGGGGCCGACATCGTGATGTCGTCCCCAAAAGGCGACTGACTATGCTACGCGCTCCAGATCCACTTCGCCGCCTCCAATAACGTCACCGAGTACGAAGCCCTTGTGCACAGCCTCTGGCTTGCCAAGGAACTCGGCATCAGGCGCATCTGATGCTACAGTGACTCGGATCTGATGGTGCAACAGTGCTCCGGTGAGTGGGACGCCCGCCACTCCAACATGGCAAGCTACTGCTTCCTCGTCCAGAAGCTGTCCGGGTCCTTCGAGGGCTGCGAGTTCCTCCACGTTCCGCGTGCGGAGAACGAAACGGCCAACACGCTCGCCAAGATCACTTCGTCTTGGCATTTCATCCCGTCCGGTGTCTCCCTCGAGCACCTGCACAAGCCGTCCGTCAAGCCGTCTCCGAACTCCGAGTCCATCCACGTTCCAGACGACCCGGCTGCATCTCAACCCAGCCCGGGGACTGCTGAACCCGCCCCGAGGGCTGTTGAACCCGGCCCGGTGCTGCTAAGCTCGACCCGGCCACCACCACCCTCGTCTTGGCCGTCGCCATCCCCGACCCGGGGGCTGCTCAACCCGGCTCGGGGGCTGCCGACCCGGAACCCACCCTGGTGGCCGTCTTCGTCGTGGTGAAGGCTTCGTCTTGGGCCCTGCCAATCTCAGAATTCCTGGAAAACGGTGCCCTCCCCATGGACGAGACCAAGGCCCGGCAGGTGCAGCGCCGGGCGTCCGCCTACAGCAACATCTGTTGGGGAACGTAGTAATTTCAAAATTTTCCCACGTACACGCAAGATCATGGTGATGGCATAGCAACGAGAGGGGAGAGTGTTGTCCACGTACCCTCGTAGACCGAAAGCGGAAGCGTTAGAACAACGCGGTTGATGTAGTCGTACGTCTTCACGGCCCGACCGATCAAGCACCGAAACTACGGTACCTCCGAGTTCTAGCACACGTTCAGCTCGATGACGTCCCTCGAACTCCGATCCAGCCAAGTGTCGAGGGAGAGTTCCGTCAGCACGACGGCGTGGTGACGATCTTGATGTACTACCGACGCAGGGCTTCGCCTAAGCACCGCTACGATATTATCGAGGTGGATTATGGTGGAGGGGGGCACCACACACGGCTAAGAGATCCAAGGGATCAATTGTTGTTGTGTCTAGAGGTGCCCCCCTGCCCCTGTATATAAAGGAGCAAGGGGGGAGGGGGCGGCCAGCCTAGTAAGGGCGCACCAAGGGGAGTCCTACTCCCACCGGGAGTAGGACTCCCTCCTTCCTTGTTGGAGTAGGAGAAGGGGGAAAGAGGGGGAGAGGAGGAAGGAAAAGGGGGCCGCACCCCTTGTCCAATTCGGACCAGAGGGGGGCTGCGCGCCTCCTTCCTTTCGGCCTCTCTCCTCTATTCCCGTATGGCCCAATAAGGCCCATATACTCCCCGGCGAATTCCCGTAACTCTCCCGTACTCCGAAAAATACCCGAATCACTCGGAACCTTTCCGAACTCCGAATATAGTCGTCCAATATATCGATCTTTACGTCTCGACCATTTCGAGACTCCTCGTCATGTCCCCGATCTCATCCGGGACTCCGAACTCCTTCGGTACATCAAAACTCATAAACTCATAATATAACTGTCATCGAAACCTTAAGCGTGCGGACCCTACGGGTTCGAGAACAATGTAGACATGACCTAGAACTATTCTCGGTCAATAACCAATAGCGGAACCTGGATGCTCATATTGGCTCCCACATATTCTACGAAGATCTTTATCGGTCAAACCGCATAACAACATACTTTGTTCCCTTTGTCATCGGTATGTTACTTGCCCGAGATTCGATCGTCGGTATCCAATACCTAGTTCAATCTCGTTACCGGCAAGTCTCTTTACTCGTTACGTAATGCATCATTCCGTAACTAACTCATTAGCTACATTGCTTGCAAGGCTTATAGTGATGTGCATTACCGAGAGGGCCCAGAGATACCTCTCTGACAATCGGAGTGACAAAACCTAATCTCGAAATACGCCAACCCAACATGTACCTTTGGAGACACCTGTAGTACTCCTTTATAATCACCCAGTTACGTTGTGACGTTTGGTAGCACCCAAAGTGTTCCTCCGGTAAACGGGAGTTGCATAATCTCATAGTTACAGGAACATGTATAAGTCATGAAGAAAGCAATAGCAACATACTAAACGATCAAGTGCTAAGCTAACGGAATGGGTCAAGTCAATCACATCATTCTCCTAATGATGTGATCCCGTTAATCAAATGACAACTCTTTTGTCCATGGTTAGGAAACATAACCATCTTTGGTAAACGAGCTAGTCAAGTAGAGGCATACTAGTGACACTATGTTTGTCTATGTATTCACACATGTATTATGTTTCCGGTTAATACAATTCTAGCATGAATAATAAACATTTATCATGATATAAGGAAATAAATAATAACTTTATTATTGCCTCTAGGGCATATTTCCTTCAGTCTCCCACTTGCACTAGAGTCAATAATCTAGTTCACATCGCCATGTGATTTAGCACCAATATTCACATCTGTATGTGATTAATACCCATAGTTCACATCGTCATGTGATCAACACCCAAAGGGTTTACTAGAGTCAATAATCTAGTTCACATTGCTATGTGATTAACACCCAAAGAGTACTAAGGTATGATCATGTTTTGCTTGTGAGAGAAGCTTAGTCAACGGGTCTGTCATATTCAGAGCCGTATGTATTTCGCAAATATTCTATGTCCACAATGCTCTGCACGGAGCTATTCTAGCTAATTGCTCCCACTTTCAATATGTATCCAGATTGAGACTTAGAGTCATCTGGATTGGTGTAAAAGCTTGCATCATTGTAACTTTTACGACGGGCTCTTTTATCACATCCATAATCGAGAAACATCTCCTTAGTCCTCACTAAGGATATTCTTGACCCATGTCCAGTGATCTACTTATTAGATCAAAATTGTATTCCTTTGAGCAAGGTATACAATAGGTCTGGTTCACAGCATAGCATACTTTATAGAACCTATGACTGAGGCATAGGGAATGCCTTTTCATTCTCTTTCTATTTTCTGCAATGGTCGGGTCTTGAGTCTTACTCAACTTCACACCTTGTAACACAGGCAAGAACTCCTTCTTTGACCTTCCATTTTGAACTATTTCAAAAATTTATCAAGGTATGTACTCATTGAAAAATCTTATCAAGCGTCTTGATCTATCTATATAGATCTTGATGCTCAATGTGTAAGCAGCTTCACCGAGGTCTTGCTTTGAAAAACTCTTATTCAAGTATCCTTTCATGCTATCCAGAATTTCCATATCATTTCCAATTAACAATATGTCATCCAGATATAATATTAGAAATGCTACAAAGCTCCCACTCACTTTCTTGTAAATACAGGCTTCACCGTAAGTCTGTACAAAAACAATATGCTTTGATCAACTTATCAAAGCGTATATTCCAAGTTTGAGATGATTGCACCAGTCCATAGATGGATTGCTGGAGCTTGCATATTTTTTTAGCACCTTTAGGATTGATAAAACCTTCTGGTTGCATCATATACAACTCTTCTTTAATAAATCCATTAAGGAATGCAGTTTTGACATCTATTTGCCCGATTTCATAAAATGCGGCAATTGCTAACATGATTCGGACAGACTTAAGCATCGATACAAGTGAGAAAATCTCATTGTATTCAACACCTTGAACTTGTCGAAAAACCTTTTTGCGACAAGTCGAGCTTTGTAGATAGTAACACTACTATCAACGTCCGTCTTCCTCTTGAAGATCCATTTATTTTCTATGGCTTGCCGATCATCGGGCAAGTCCACCAAAGTCCACACTTTGTTCTCATACATGGATCCTATCTCAGATCTTATGGCCTCCAGCCATTTTGCGGAATCTAGGCTCATCATCGCTTCCTCATAGTTCGTAGGTTTATCATGGTCTAGTAACATGACTTTCAGAACAGGATTACCGTACCACTTTGGTGCGGACCGTACTCTGGAAGACCTACGAGGTTCTGTAGTAACTTGATCTGAAGTTTCATGATCATCATCATTAACTTCCTCACTAATTGGTGTAGTAGTCACAGGAACAGATTTCTGTGATGAACTAATTTCCAATAAGGGAGTAGGTACAGTTACCTCATCAAGTTCTACTTTCCTCCCACTCACTTCTTTCGAGAGAAACTTCTTCTCTAGAAAGGATCCATTCTTGGCAACGAATGTTTTGCCTTCGGATCTGTGATAGAAGGTGTACCCAACAGTTTCCTTTGGGTATTCTATGAAGACGCACTTCTCCGATTTGGGTTCGAGCTTATCAAGTTGAAAACCTTTTTCATATAAGCATCGCAACTCCAAACTTTAAGAAACGACAGCTTAGGTTTACTGCTAAACCATAGTTCATACGGTGTCGTCTCAATGGATTTAGATGGTGCCCTATTAAACGTGAATGCAGCTGTCTCTAATGCATAACCCCAAAACGATAGTGGTAAACTGATAACAGATATCATAGATCGCACCATATCTAGTAGAGTACGATTACGACTTTCGGACACACCATTACATTGTGGTGTTCCAGGTGGCGTGAGTTTGTGAAACTATTCCACATTGTTTTAATTGAAGACCAAACTCGTAACTCAAATATTCGTCTCCGCGATCAGATCGCAGAAACTTTATTTTATTGTTACGATGATTTTTCCACTTCACTCTAAAATTCTTTGAACCTTTCAACTATTTCAGACTTATGTTTCATCAAGTAGATATACCCATATCTGCTCAAATCATCTTGTGAAGGTCAGAAAATAATGATACTTGCCATGAGCATCAACACTCATTGGATCACATACATCGATATGTATTATTTCCAACAAGTCAGTAGCTCGTTCCATTGTTCCGAAGAACGGAGTTTTAGTCATCTTGCCCAAAAGGCACGGCTCGCAAGTATCAAATGATTCATAACCAAGTGATTCCGAAAATCCATCTTTATGGAGTTTCTTCATGCGCTTTACACCGATATGACCCAAACGGCAGTGCCACAAATAAGTTGCACTATCATTATTAACTTTGCATCTTTTGGCATCAATATTATGAATATGTGTATCACTATGATCGAGATCCAACAAAGTATGTTCATTGGGTGTATGACCATCGAAGGTCTTATTCATGTAAACAGAACAACAATTATTCTCTGACTTTAAATGAATAACCGTATTGCAATAAACATGATCAAATCATATTCATGCTCAACGCAAACACCAATAACATTTATTTAGGTCCAACACTAATCTCGAAAGTATAGGGAGTGTGCGATGATGATCATATCAATCTTGGAACCACTTCCAACACACATCATCACTTCACCCTCAACTAGTTTCTGTTTATTCTGTAACTCCTGTTTCGAGTTACTAATCTTAGCAACCAAACAAGTATCAAATACTCAGGGGTTACTATAAACACTAGTAAGCTACACATCAATAACATGTATATCAAATATACCCTTGTTCACTTTGCCATCCTTCTTATCCACCAAATATTCAAGGCATTTCCGCTTCTAGTGACTATTTCCTTTGCAGTATAATCACTCAGTTTTAGGCTTTGGTCCAGCTTTGGGCTTCTTCGCGGGACTGACAACTTGCTTGTCATTCTACTTGAAGTTCCCTTTCTTTCCCTTTTCCCTTTTCTTGAAACTAGTGATCTTGTCAATCATCAACACTTGATGCTCTTTCTTGATTTCTACCTTCGTCAATTTCAACATCATGAAGAGCTTGGGAATCACTTTCGTCATCCCTTCATTCCTTGCATATTATAGTTCATCATGAAGTTCTAATAACTTCGTGGTGGTGACTAGAGAATTATGTCAATCACTATCTTATCTGGAAGATTAACTCCCACTTGATTCAAGCGATTGTAGTACCCAGACAATCCGAGCACATGCTCACTAGTTGAGCGATTCTCCTCCATCTTTTAGCTATAGAACTTGTTGAAGACTTCATATCTCTCAACTCGGGTATTTGCTTGAAATATTAGCTTCAATTCCTGGAACATCTCATATGGTCCATGACGTTCAAAACGTCTTTGAAGTCCCGATTCTAAGCCGTTAAGCATGGTGCACTAAACTATCAAGTAGTCATCATATTGAGCTAGCCAAACGTTCATAACGTCTGCATCTGCTCCTGCAATAGGTCTGTCACCTAGCGGTGCATTAAGGACATAATTCTTCTATGCGGCAATGAGGATAAACCTCAGATCACGGATCCAATCCGCATCATTGCTACTAACATCTTTCAACACAATTTTCTCTAGGAACATATCAAAATAAACATATGAAAGCAACAACGCAAGCTATTGATCTACAACATAATTTGCAAAATACTACCAGGACTAAGTTCATGATAAATTTAAGTTCAATTAATCATATTACTTAAGAACTCCCACTTAGATAGACATCTCTCTAGTCATCTAAGTGATCACATGATCCAAATCAACTAAACCATGTCCGATCATCACGTGAGATGGAGTAGTTTCAATGGTGAACATCACTATGTTGATCATATCTACTATATGATTCACGTTCGACCTTTCGGTCTCCGTGTTCCGAGGCCATATCTGTATATGCTAGGCTCGTCAAGTATGACCTGAGTATTCCGCGTGTGCAACTGTTTTGCACCCATTGTATTTGAACGTAGAGCCTATCACACCCGATCATCACGTGGTGTCTCAGCACGAAGAACTTTCGCAACGGTGCATACTCAGGGAGAACACTTCTTGATTATTAAGTGAGAGATCATCTTAAAATGCTACCGTCAATCAAAGCAAGATAAGATGCATAAAGGATAAACATCACATGCAATCAATATAAGTGATATGATATGGCCATCATCATCTTGTGCTTGTGATCTCCATCTTCGAAGCACCGTCGTGATCACCATCGTCACCGGCGCGACACCTTGATCTCCATCATAGCATCATTGTTGTCACGCCATCTATTGCTTCTACGACTATCGCTACCGCTTAGTGATAAAGTAAAGCAATTACAGGGCGTTTGCATTTCATACAATAAAGCGACAACCATATGGCTCCTGCCAGTTGCCGATAACTTCGGTTACAAAACATGATCATCTCATACAATAAAATATAGCATCATGTCTTGACCATATCACATCGCAACATACCCTGCAAAAACAAGTTAGACGTCCTCTACTTTGTTGTTGCAAATTTTACGTGGCTGCTACGGGCTTAGCAAGAACAGTTCTTACCTACGCATCAAAACCACAACGATAGTTTGTCAAGTTGGTGCTGTTTTAACCTTCGCAAGGACCGGGCGTAGCCACACTCGGTTCAACTAAAGTGAGAGAGACAGACACTCGCCGGTCACCTTTAAGCAACGAGTGCTCGTAGCGGTGAAACCAGTCTCGCGTAAGCGTACGCGTAATGTCGGTCCAGGCCGCTTCATCTCATAATGCCGCTGAACCAAAGTATGACATGCTGGTAAGCAGTATGACTTATATCACCCACAACTCACTTGTGTTCTACTCGTGCATATAACATCAACGCATAAAACCTAGGCTCTGATACCACTGTTGGGGAACATAGTAATTTCAAAATTTTCCTACGTACACGCAAGATCATGGTGATGGCATAGCAACGAGAGGGGAGAGTGTTGTCCACGTACCCTCGTAGACCGAAAGCGGAAGCGTTAGAACAACGTGGTTGATGTAGTCGTACGTCTTCACGGCCCGACCGATCAAGCACCGAAACTACGGTACCTCCGAGTTCTAGCACACGTTCAACTCGATGACGTCCCTCGAACTCCGATCCAGCCGAGTGTCGAGGGAGAGTTCCGTCAGCACGACGGCGTGGTGACGATCTTGATGTACTACCGACGCAGGGTTTGGCCTAAGCACCGCTATGATATTATCGAGGTGGATTATGGTGGAGGGGGGCACCACACACGGCTAAGAGATCCAAGGGATCAATTGTTGTTGTGTCTAGAGGTGCCCCCCTGCCCCTGTATATAAAGGAGCAAGGGGGGAGGGTAGGACTCCCTCCTTCCTTGTTGGAGTAGGAGAAGGGGGAAAGAGGGGGAGAGGAGGAAGGAAAAGGGGGCCGCACCCCTTGTCCAATTCGGACCAGAGGGTGGCTGCGCGCCTCGTTCCTTTCGGCCTCTCTCCTCTATTCCCATATGGCCCAATAAGGCCCATATACTCCCCGGCGAATTCCCGTAACTCTCCCGTACTCCGAAAAATACCCGAATCACTCGGAACCTTTCCGAACTCCGAATATAGTCATCCAATATATCGATCTTTACGTCTCGACCATTTCGAGACTCCTCGTCATGTCCGCGATCTCATCCGGGACTCCGAACTCCTTCGGTACATCAAAACTCATAAACTCATAATATAACTGTCATCGAAACCTTAAGCGTGCGGACCCTACGGGTTCGAGAACAATGTAGACATGACCTAGAACTATTCTCGGTCAATAACCAATAGCGGAACCTGGATGCTCATATTGGCTCCCACATATTCTACGAAGATCTTTATCGGTCAAACCGCATAACAACATACTTTGTTCCCTTTGTCATCGGTATGTTACTTGCCCGAGATTCGATCGTCGGTATCCAATACCTAGTTCAATCTCATTACCGGCAAGTCTCTTTACTCGTTACGTAATGCATCATTTCGTAACTAACTCATTAGCTACATTGCTTGCAAGGCTTATAGTGATGTGCATTACCGAGAGGGCCCAGAGATACCTCTCCGACAATCGGAGTGACAAAACCTAATCTCGAAATACGCCAACCCAACATGTACCTTTGGAGACACCTGTAGTACTCCTTTATAATCACCCAGTTACGTTGTGACGTTTGGTAGCACCCAAAGTGTTCCTCTGGTAAACGGGAGTTGCATAATCTCATAGTTACAGGAACATGTATAAGTCATAAAGAAAGCAATAGCAACATACTAAATGATCAAGTGCTAAGCTAACGGAATGGGTCAAGTCAATCACATCATTCTCCTAATGATGTGATCCCATTAATCAAATGACAACTCTTTTGTCCATGGTTAGGAAACATAACCATCTTTGGTAAACGAGCTAGTCAAGTAGAGGCATACTAGTGACACTATGTTTGTCTATGTATTCACACATGTATTATAATTCCGGTTAATACAATTCTAGCATGAATAATAAACATTTATCATGATATAAGGAAATTAATAATAACTTTATTATTGCCTCTAGGGCATATTTCCTTCATCATCAACAACGAGCTCGTCAACCGTAGCTCCACCGGCATGTTCCAATGCTGCATCGAGCAGGACCAAGGCATCAACATCCTCCTCGACATACACCAGGGCGAATGCGGGCACCACGCCGCATCATGATCCCTGGTGGCCAAGGCTTTCTGCCATGGTTTCTACTGGCCCACAACCCTCCAAGACGCCAAGTCGCTTGTCCTGAAGTGCGAGGGATGCCAGCGCTTCAGCAAGCGCAACCACCAGCCGGTGTCAGCAGTCCGCACCATCCCGATCGCCTGGTCCTTCGCGGTCTGGGGACTCGACATGGTGGGACCCTTAAAAACCGCCCGAGGCGGCATGACGCATCTATTAGTGGCGGTGGACAAGTTTACCAAGTGGATCGAATCACGGCCAATCAAGAAACTAGACGGGCCAACAGTTGTCCGGTTCATCAAAGACATCGCGGTTCGCTACGGCATGCCGAGCATCATCATCACGGACAACAGCACCAACTTCGCCAAGGGCGCGCTTGCACAATACTGCTCCGTCTCTGGCATCCGCCTCGACCTGGCTTCCGTTGCACACCCGCAGTCCAATGGACAGGTCGAGCGGGCCAATGGCCTCATCCTATCTGGCATCAAGCCGCGGCTCATCTAGCCGCTCATCCGAACACCCGACAGCTGCCTTGATGAGTTGTCGGCCGTCCTCTGGAGTCTCTGAACCACGCCGAACAGGTCGACTGGGTTCACCCTGTTCTTCCTCGTCTATGGAGCCAAGGCCGTCATCCCGACTGATGTCAAGTTCGACTCACTGCGTGTCATGATGTACACCGAAGCCGAAGCCAAGGAAGCCCGCGAAGACGGTGTTGACCTATTCTAAGCAGCCCAACTCCTAGCGCTCAGCCGTCCGGCCATCTATTAGCAAGGCCTGAGGCACTACCACAGCAAGAAGATCAAGCACCTCACGTTCCATGAGGGCGATCTCGTCCTTTGACTCGTCCAAGAGCAAGCCGGCCAACACAAACTGTCCCCTCCATGGGAGGGCCCATTCATCGTCAGCTGGGTCTTGTGCGATCGCAACGCCTACTACCTCATCGACACACGCAAGTCAAACAAGCGTAAGAGAGACACCGCCGATGAAGAAACGACCCGGTCGTGGAACGCGGAACTCCTACGCCCATTTTACAGTTAGCTGTACGAGTGTATGTATCGCTGCCTTTTGTATACGCATGAAACTATGGTGTCCCCGAACGATGCTCGGGGGCTGCCTTTTGCCGACCAAATTATTGTGTCCCCTACTTTTATGCATCACTATGCTCCAGAACCCGTCCACCGGTCTGACTCGCTCGACCCGGAGGCTCGGGGGCTGGCCGGCTCGGTCGCCTCCCACCGCCTTCCTTGGTGATTCCTGATGAACGAAGGACGCCGCGGCCCCTAACTTCTCCCTAAGCCACATACCCGGCTTCGGCTGTCGGCTGGCAAGCACAACGGGCCAGAGCACCGGCGCGTTTCAAACACCAAGTCAAAAGGCTGCCGGGACGACCAACCCGGCCCGCCACTCTAAAATAGCCGCACAACCGGCTGCTCGCCAACCGTCCCGCCGGGTTTCCGCCAGCCGGCCTAGTGGGTGTTTCGCTCGCACTCAACGTTTTGAAAACCTAAGTACCGCGCGCTCCTCTCAAAGGGCCAAACTCCTTGTCACAGACCGATTCGAAAAACGAAAAGCAAGAGCAAAAACATTCACGACATATACACATCACATAAATACTTAAAGGCCCACGGCCAGAGTTCATTACACCCAGCAACCCCCAGTGGGTAGGTGGACCTGCTACCTAATGACAAATTCTACCAAGTCATCTCAGGCATCTCCAGCACCGGGTCGCGAGGTCGACGGCTCTCCCCTGGCGACCTCTGGGTCCGGTGAGGTACTGGTGTCCTCCTCAGCGCCCCCATCACGGTAGACTCCCGTCTCCTTGGAGCTGCCCTCCGGATCATTGTCACGCCCAATATGAGACCCTATCCAAAAGGAACTCGAAGGTCCCACCAAGGATAGACCCGCATATTGAAACGCTTTTGCAAGGTGGATATCATTACATCAACATTACATAATAGATGGGGATACATATAAGAGGCAAACAGTGCCACACGAATACAACATCACAATACACAAGAGCATCATCCGACTACGGATGAAACACAAACAGAAACTCAAACGACATCCACCCTGCTAGCCCAGGCTGCCGACCTGGAACCTATCCCCTGATCGAAGAAGAAGCAGAAGAAGAACTCAACGCAAGCAAGCATCGCTCTCGCGTCATGATCATCGCATAACCTGTACCTACAACTGTTGTTGTAGTAATCTGTGAGCCACGAGGACTCAGCAATCCCATTACCATGGGTATCAAGACTAGCAAAGCTTAATGGGAAGGAAGGGGTAAAGTGGTGAGGCTGCAGCAGTGGCTAAGCATGGTATGGTGGCTAACATACGCAAATAAGAGTGAGAAGAGAACAAGCGGAACGGTCGTGAAGCTAGCAATGATCAAGAAGTGATCCTGAACTCCTACTTATGTCAAACATAACCCAGAAACCATGTTCACTTCCCGGACTCCGCCGAGAAGAGACCATCACGGCTACACACGCGGTTGATGCGTTTTAATTCGGATCTGGTGTCAAGTTATCTACAACCGGACATTAACAAATTCCCATCTGCCTATAACCGCAGGCATGGCTTTCGAAAGATTATACCCTGCAGGGGTGTCCCAACTTAGCCCATGACAAGCTCTCGTGATCAACGAAGGAATAGACCTTCTCCCAGGAAGACCCGATCAGACTCGGAATCCCAGTTTACAAGACATTTCGACAATGGTAAAACAAGACCAGCAAGACCGCCCGATGCACCGACAATCCTGATAGGAGCTGCACATATCTCGTTCTCAGGGCAACACCGGATAAGCGAAGCGTACAGGAACCAACGTAACCCAAGTTGCCAAGGGATGGCCTTGCACGGTGCTCTAGTTTGGACCAACACTTAGACAAGCACTGGCCCGGGGGGGCTGTAATAAAGATGACCCTCGAGAGAGCGACTCCCAAGGGAAAAGTAGGTGGTGGTGAGGCAAATGGTAAAACCAATGTTGGGCCTTGCTGGAGGAGTTTTATTCAAAGCAAACTGTCAAGGGGGTCCCATAAATCACCCGACCGCGTAAGGAACGCAAAATCCGGGAACATAACACCGGTATGACGGAAACTAGGGTGGCAAGAGTGGAACAAAACACCAGGCATAAGGCCGAGTCTTCCACCCTTTACCAAGTATATAGATGCATTAATAATATAAGAGATATTGTGATATCCCAACCAAAATCCTGTCCACCATGGAGCAATCTTCAACTTCACCTGCAACTAGCAACGCTATAAGAGGGGCTGAGCAAAGCGGTAACATAGCCAAACAACGGTTTGCATAGGAAAGGTGTCAAAGGTTAGAGGTTCATGGCAATATGGGAGGCTTGATGAGCAAAAGATAGGTAACACAACAAAGCGATAGAACGAAGCAACTAGCATAGCAATGATAGTAGTGAGATCCAGGGTAGCGGTCATCTTGCCTGAAATCCCGCAAGGAAGAAGAACGAGTCCATGAAGAAGACGAACGGATGAAGCTGAACCAAGCGTAGACGAACGAATCCTCACAATCGCAATGGAACAGGAACTATCGAGAAGAAGCACACAACATAGTAAACACACCACACATGAACAAGGCATGATGCACAACAAGCATGATGCATGACAAGGCTACATGAATCTACTCATGGCAAGAGATGATGCAAACAAGAGCAACACATCAAGGCAAGTTTAAATGAGGCCGGGAATAACATATAACAATTTCGGTAAGTCCTCATATGCATATTTCGAAAATGGTCCAGATCTGAACAAACGTTAAGTTGAAGTTGTTAAACAGCAAGTTAAGATGCACCAAGATGATCTACACGAGATTCTAGTCAAGTTACATATAAAGTTCATTTAGTTCGGAGCTACGGACTAGAAGATATGAGCAAAACAAGTTAAACATGGCATTGATGCAAAATGCACCCAAACATCAAGCAAACACCTCAAAACAAGGATGCAACATGATAATATGAAACTACATGCAATTCTAAGCAAGTTTCATATAGAGCACACTCAAAATGGAGCAACGGTTCAACACACACACATGAAACAAGTTTAAAGGACAAGCTGTCCAAAACAGCAACTAGGTATATTGCAAGCATCAAAACAACATGCTACAGGACCTCAACAAGAAAACAAAAAGCATGGGCATGATGTACAGGTAAAGCATTACAAAACATGAACACTGAGCTATCTCCAGAAATCACTAGAACATGCTCAAACACACATGTCAAATTGCAAGTTATAACAATTTCAGGCTTTGCAGAAAATAACATCATGATGCAATGTTTAGAGCTATCAAACAACATGTTACAGGAACTTATCATGGCAAACAAAGTCATGGCATGATTCTACTCAAAGCATAGAACAAGAGTCCCTTACTGACCATAAGCCAAAAAGGATCAGAAAATATGATGGCACCCACGTAAACATGGCAAGTTATAATACAGATTCAAACATGGCAGAAACATAATTATGAAGACATGTAGATGAGCTTGTGCAACTCTCTACAGGGCAAAACATGGCATGGCAAGGCAACCAAGAGTAAGAAGGCATGTTTGTGAAGCTAAGCATGGCAAGATCAAGTCCATAGGATGCTTGGAACACTAGGAACAACCATGGTAACAACTGAACTTAACATTAAGAGGCTGACAACAACATTATGAAGCAACTTTGGAGCAAGATATGAACAAGCTACAGCAAGCTATAAATGCAACCAGGGGCGTATGGTTAGAGGATGACATGTAGATCAAAACATATTTAGATCACATCTCCAGATTATGCATAGAATGATTAGTACGAACATGTTTATATAGCATCACGAAATAACAGATTCAGCCTAGCAAAACAGCAACATCATGTACCCTACTTAACAAGCTCGATTCACTCACCACAAGTTATTGCATGACAAGATAATCATAGCATCATCAAGAAGACATGTTTATGTAACAAACCAAGGCAAGAACAAGTCCATAGCATGCAAGGATCAACTACAACAAGCTTGGCCAAATTGAATAACATGTAAACAATCTGCCAGGAAACATTTTGAAGCAAAAGTAGAGCACGAAACATTCTAGACTACTCCATAATTGCAACCAAGGGCATGAATGGATAGAAAATAACCATATGTTCAAAACATCCTTACTGAAGTATCTCAAAATATGCATGGATCTCTCTGTAGCATCAAGTTTACATGGCATGAAAATAACAGCAGAACAGGGACTAAAATCAGTAACATCATGAAGCCTAGTTTGCATGCTTGTGCTAGTCATCACATTGATCACAAAAATGCATGGCATACACCACTGTAAAGAAGAGATGGCATAGATCAAAACACCTGTAGACATCAACCTCATAGGATGCACATATCAAACATGGCAAAAATGACAAAAGAGCTCGTTCTGATAATAGACAGCAAAAAACATCATGAAGCACTCTTACAACGATGATTCAGGCATCAAGATGACCTCAAATGAATATGATGCAATGGAATGAAATGATGTACTCGTCGAGACGAACAATTTGACATATTACACGCACGAAACAGGGCTACGGATGCAGAGATATGATGGCATGAACATGGCATGAAAATTATTGCAGGCACGGGGACTTAGTGAAAATTGGACCTCGGGGAGAAGTGGACGGAGACGTTCCGGGACGGCGAGAACCGGGATGGGCAGGGCATGTTTGGTTGGATGGCCCGGTGGATCTGGTCCCGATCCAGATCTGACCGCAGCTCTCGCCGGAGATGGCAGGGACGAGGCGGCGGCGACCCGGCAGCAGCGCGCTCCGGCGGCCGGACGAGGGCGTGCGGAGGAGGTGGCGGGGACGGGAGCTTGGAGGTTGGCGAGGCCAGGACGGGGCGCGACGCCGAATGC